>NW_027294722.1:0-1217 GCF_016086655.4 Lepeophtheirus salmonis | reverse complement strand
AAATTAACTTAAGTAGAATAATATTATTTTCTATTAGATTCGTCGCCTAGACGAGGTGGCAGTGAAGGGTAAAGGAGACACTAAACAACAAATAAAAATAAAAGGTGACTATATTCTCTTGAGCTCTAAAAGACATTGTTTTAACATATACGTGTACATACCCAAAAAAGTAAATCAATAAAAGATAGATTAGTAAAAGTATTGCATTTATACATCAGGTAAAAACAAGTTTAGATTTATCAGTCATTTAATTAAAATACACGAAAACTACTTATGAGTTTTTTATAATATCTGAGGAGCACAAGCTCAAATCACGCAAACTGTTAAAGAAAAACTATCATATTTTATGGTAAATTCGACTTGGTGAATATACATATATTTGAACTTTGTACAGTTATATGGTTATAATATTTGTCGTAGTTGTAATTTTATATCAATATCACTTTGTATTTTAAGAAACTCTTCCATTTTGGAATAATATTTGAAATCCTAAGAAAATTGTTTTTGAGTAAAAAATGATATATTTAGCTTAAGGTATACAGTTCAAAATCAAAGTAGATACATGTAAAAGTTGTTTCTAAAGTAAATTAAGTGTAATTTTTTGCTAGCCTGCTTTTTTGGAATTGTTCATTTAAATAATTCATTTTCTTTTCCTCAGCTTTTGACATTATTATTTAACTCCTTAGCAGTGAACTTATTCTCCTACTATATTCAATTATATTCAAAACCTGATTCAACATTTTTGTGCACTCATTAATGACGGAGATGATTTGTTGCGGAGTTGTAATTTTTTCCTTGTCAGACTCGGTGTAGAATTGAGAAATGACATCGGAGTAATATTTGCGAATGACCTTGTTTATTTCCTTCTCCTCTCATCCCTTGTCACAGCTGAATGTACAAAATCTAATGAAACTTTATGAAAGCTAAGCTGATCTTTTCCAAAACATTATTCAAATGGTCGGAATTGCCATGTTGATTTTTGTTTTTTTTAGCCTGCCAAATCAATAGCTATAAAAGTAAGTATATTTTGGAGTCAGAGTAGAATTGAAAATCGATGTATGAGTAATTCCTGCGTATGTCCTTTTAAGATACGATGATTGTTTATTTACTGCTCTCCTAAAAACATTTTTCAAAATTGTTGATTTTTATTTATTCTATCATATCGAAAGTTCTTTCAATTTACATGTCTAACAGGTGGACGCTGAAATCTGAACACA
>NW_027294721.1:0-964 GCF_016086655.4 Lepeophtheirus salmonis | reverse complement strand
AATCAACAACTGATAACAAAATACATAGGGTATTTTTGCCCAAGTGAAATAACGTCGTGCCTAAGGGAGACTTTTAAACTTTTCAAATCTATTCGCCTTAAAGTTATAACCATCTGAATAAATGCAAGATTTCCCTCTACTAACCAAAGATAACCCCAGTTATTAGTATTATGCAGACATTTTAAATATGGTTTTAGAATTTTTGTAACATTCAGCTTCAAAATATAACATAAATTATCCCTATCTTCCCATCAAGGCTTAAAACAGCTTTGAACCTTAACAATAGCCTAAAATAACAAAAAACGAATGGTCTTTTTCTACAAGCCACAAGACCAGGCGAGGGAAAATTAGCCCATATTTGGAATCAGGGTATCAAACTGAACGAAGTTGAGCATATGCTGTTCTAGTTCATTAAAAAAAAGTGTGATTTTGTTGGATAGTGTTATTCAAAATTGAGTACACTATCTTTTCAGACGTACTGATTTTACAAAAAAGCGCACAGACAATAAAAATATCGGTGCCGCCAGTGATCGGAAAAACTTTATAAGAAATATTCATTTTATCTTTTCACTTACTAATTATAAATTCATAAGCAGTTCAAATTCAAACCAGTACCAGGGTGCCTTTGATTTCGAGCAGCTCACTATCAAATGCCAAATACTTTTGTTACGAAGAAGTCACTAAACAGCCAATGGTGTCAAAGCATTTCCTATCCATTGTTCTAACGAAGCTCCCATCCTAATCAACGAGGCGTTTTTTGTCAGTGACAAAGGGGCTCTGTCCTCTCAAAACGCCAAAATATACCATTCAGAAAGAGTCTATATAATTATTATTTTTTCTTTGAATGGCTGCCTGCATCTTCACTTCCTTTCAAGTATGGCATATTTTCGCAATAGCAGGTGCATGGTTTTTTTTTTTTTATGAATAGTATATTTAAAAAAATGAAGTACGGATAAAAATAAAT
>NW_027294720.1:0-1266 GCF_016086655.4 Lepeophtheirus salmonis | reverse complement strand
GTTCAATCATTTATAAAGATATCGTGGATACAAATATATATATTAACGTTGTAGTATGTAAATTAAGAAAACTCGTCTACTAATGATCCTGAAACAAATCCAGGAACATGGATTATTATAACCTCCTTGATGAGGTTTAAGATCAGAAAGGCCCATCTGAATTAATGAGGGATCAAATTGGCAGTTTTCATCTTCCTCCCATTAAAGCCCTTCCCTAAGGAGGGCGATATCCTCCACCACCATATGCACATACCCTTGCTGTCTCGGATTAAAATTTGACATCTTGAATCCCATATGACGACAATGAACTACCTAGATACTTATCCACTTTGTGATTAGAGGAAGAAATAAGGACTCCCAAAGACTTACTCATGTTCAGGAACTGATTCTTTTACTTTTTACAGTCACACACACATGTAATTAATAGCGTTATTAAAAGTCCTAAGTATCACAACAACTTAAAAAATTTATAATTATTTTAACAAAGTTTATGGAAAAGGAACTATTGCCAAAAAATGAGATATTATAATATTCAATTGTCTGTAATTCCCCACTGTACCCCAGGAGCCTTCTTTTCAACATGATGGATATATGACAACCAATTGGATTTTTATCTCTGGTTGAGTACTGTCGAGAGTAATTTCGATATTTCCTTTCTAACAATTTCCTTCTTCTCAGGTGTAAGACGACGCATACAGGTGAAGCAAGGAGCTCCTGGAGTACATATCTAACGGTTGACTCCATGACAGGTCGTTGGCAAAATTCAATTCTGACTGAGGAGCAGGGAACTAAGAAACCATCGCCTTAACAATGTCACAGCTCACTCCCATTGAAGATGATAGTAATGCACTCCTTTCTAACGAACCGAGCTCCATATTCACACAGAGTTTCAAGTAACTTAGAAAATCCACTCCGTTACTACAACGAGGAGTATGCTGCAAGAATTATAGAGATTTAACGTCGGGACAATGGCTGAATCCATATTTGTTTTTTGAACCAGGAGTTTGGGACACTTATGTGGGGTCTCACACTTAAATGTTGTCTTTCCACACTTTTTATTATAAGAACATTCTTCTTCTTTGCTGGTTCCACAATGTATGGGCTTTGGGTTATCCTTGATCGTATTGAACATACTGGATGTCTTCGTCATGGTCGTATTGAATGTTACAATTCTTATAAATTGGTCTAAGCTCACATCCACGGAATGCACTGAGAGACCACTCCTTTGAGTATATGGAAGACTCCACACAATAATCAGTTTGGTTA
>NW_027294719.1:0-1708 GCF_016086655.4 Lepeophtheirus salmonis | reverse complement strand
AATATTAATATTATGATATTTTGTCTCACAAAATTTTAAAATATAATATACTTGTATAATTGACCTTCATATTATGAAAATTGTTCACATCGTAACACCCCATGCAAATATATCTATACATCAAGATTAATAGAAATAAAAATGTATTAACAGTCTTGCCAGGTGGGTTTAAGCAAAATCAGCTAGACATACTTCTAACATCAGTTAGATTCAACAAAAAACAGGTGAAAAATCGGCTAAATATTTCTTTATAAATCTATTATTATATCTTATAATATAAAGTAGTGAATTTACTGTTTCAGGATCCATTTTATTCCTTAATTTGGTTTTTATTTATCGATTTGGCTGAATACCCTTTCAACTTCAGCAACCAGGCAAACTCAATATTATTAAGGAAAACATAACTAGGCTCAGCCAAAGGATTTAGATTAGACGACCAAAATTTTACTGTGTCTTTTGTTTCTAACCATTTTACAAAGGTTATATTAGACGATTGAATGTCCTCTGAAGGTATATCTAATGATTTTAATAAGGGTACTATGGACTTTTTCACCACAGACAAAGTGTTACCAAAACTAAACATTGACATAGTTTTTCATAATTTCACATTGTCGGAAAGTGTATTTCTATGTTCTTTAATAAGCTACATCAAAAATTGAGAACATCGATCCTCGAGGTTCTGATCTCGATCATCCAACAAGTTATGGGTCTTAATAGAGAGGAAATTTTCAGCTTGCTATTCTAAGTACAATTTAGGAAGAAGGTATTCCCGATACTGACTAATAAAAAGAATAACTCTATTTACCAAATTTTTAAGCAAAAGAGTGAAGTCTTCAAGCAATTTGGTAGAATCACTATTATTGGACATAAAAATCTTGTTGACTCTTTGGACATCATTCGTACAGATTTCAAAAATAAAAAATAACCTTGATTATTTTCATCACAGTATAAAGAGTGGAGCATTTCCAATATGTAACACCTTTCGGTTGATTTGATACAACTAAAATTAGTTTTTTGCTCCAACCAAGAGTCTCACACTCTTTGTAAAGCAGAAGCTATAAATAACCATCTTATCTGGCTTGCTTGGATAATGTTCAGAGATTCATGTCCATCATTTATCAGTTTAAATAAATTAACATTTTAGCCTGCTATCTTGAGGAACATCTAACAAAACAGTTACCGGTTTCTCTTACCATAATTTTTAGATTCCTGGACATTGTATCAGAACATACGTGCAAAACAGCCAACTGTGCTAAATGACATACACAGAGAATATGCATTAATGCAGAGACATCTTCAGTTGGTTATCTGTAGATCGAAAATCAGACATGAATCACCCAAAAATAGGTTAAATTATTTCAAAAATCAGTTAGGATATGCAGCCATCAGCTACATTATATTTTTTCCAGCTAGACAACTCAAAAATCAGCTAGATCTAGCTGGAAATCGGCTAAGCTGGCATACTGTCTATTAGCCTTGTGTATACACTATAAAATTCCCTATATATTTACGTAGATGAGTAGTTGACATAAGTTGTAAGTTGACGTTCTTCAATTCCTAGCAGGTTTCCGCGAGCTGTGCTGCGGTTCTTTTGTGGAAGAACCATCTATTAATTCTGGATTAGCTGCAGCTCTTTGAGAGTGATGTGTTCCCTCAATAATAACCTGTCAATCATTTTTTTTTAAATTGAAATTTTGGAATATTTTTT
>NW_027294718.1:0-1030 GCF_016086655.4 Lepeophtheirus salmonis | reverse complement strand
CCATAGATTACTTGTCCTTTTTTGCAAATATTGCAAATGTTAGTTTAAGGAGCATTTTGAACTTATTTTTTACTTTTTCTAATTATTTATTTTTTATAATTTAAAAAAATAAAACTTTTTGTCTGATTGAAAATTTTATTATCACGTCATATCAATTATTTATTGTTGGAATTAATTTTACTATGGCTAGAGTAGTAGATAATATGATATAATGGAGTGAGAATTATCTTTTTGTGTATAATGGTGTACCTGAATAATGCTTTTTATAAATAATATTTCAATTTAATATTTACTACTTCTTGTATATTGTTCATCAAGTCATATCAGTAGGAGTTAATATCTTTTACGGTTAGAATATTAGAAAAAATGAATAAAACTATTACCTATTAATTTTCTTAAGAATATTTCATAATATGTAAATAGAAGTAAATCAACTTTTTTTTTTTTTTTTTTTTGAGCTTTAGCTCTTCAACGCCACATTAAATAAGTGCTTATAAATCTAGACAATTTTCACAAGATGTATTATTGAACAAAAAATACCCGGAATACCAGTTATTAGAAGTCGATTAACGGAAAAACTTTGAATTAACATGATAAAAATGTACTTCCCTGTTCGTTTATTATATGAAACAAAAACCTATGGTGTATGCATCATGTAATAAATTGAAAATTCCAACAGAAAGGCTTCTATGTAATCATTTAAATTTAATGAATTGAACGTTATTTATATAAAGAGACTTTAAAAAAATACAACACTTAATTTATTCTTTCGTAAAGTGTATTCAATACAAATATTGGATATTCATATTGATTATCATGAGAAAAAAACAAATTTTATATAAAATTATATAATTTGTATATAATAAATACAGAGAGTAAATTGAGTGCGTTATATAATTTACTTGTTTTAAATCAAAATACTCATTATAATATATTATAAAAATATAAATAAATTTAAACATTCTCCTTCAGGATAAATAATTAAATGCAATTTAAGTAAACAAATATCTTATAGCCTAGACATATATGA
>NW_027294717.1:0-3262 GCF_016086655.4 Lepeophtheirus salmonis | reverse complement strand
CTAAAAATGTATGAATAAATTGTTTCTCAAGTCATTCAAATTTCATTATTGTCCGCGGTATGTTCTGAACAAAAATCGGTAAATAATTCTGCACGGCCCGGTAATGCAAATATGGTGGCTATGTTCAAAGAGCACTGTAAATCCATTCCCTTTTTTTTTGTGAATACGAGAGAGGCTCTGGATTTTATATTCAATCCCTGTATTGGTCCGGATATTGTCTTTCAAATAAATCTATCAATTTCTTATTCTTTTATTCTGATGATCAATTTTGACTGTTTTAAGTGCAATTTCCGAAGGGCCCAGAGGGTTGGTAAGAATAATTTGTGGATAGAAATTGAAGATAATTTTCCGAATAAAGCAAATGTAATTCACACTCAATTTTTAGAAAAATCGTTCTAACTTACTTTTGTATTGACGTGCCACGTCTGTACTACCTATGTATATTCGGGTTCAAATCCCAAGATACCATTTTCAAGGAATTTCTTCAGTTTAAAACTACCGTAAATCCCCAGAAAAGCGTACATTTAATTTTTCTATAATATAAAGTTTCATTTAATTAGATAATATTTATTTATATACAGTCAAACCTGGTCTAACAGCCACTGTATTTCAATTTATCTTGCCTTGCCAATTAATTCAGGGTTGACGTAATTAAATTAAACGTTGAATATATATTAAATTAAGAATTATTCCGTTTAAGTTTCACATATATTTATGCATAGATAACACAGGGGAACAGTTAGAGGGTCAGCTTTTTTTACTGATAAAATTAAGCCAAGAATAGAATGTATCTTTGAGCGCAAAATCTGATCACAGTTTTTCTGGCTCGTTCGGTTTCATGAATATTTGAGATTATATTAATTCGAGACTATTATCGTTCAGAGATTCATTCTTCATCATTAAGACAATATCAAATTGATGTACGATGAATAAAAATATTGCAATAAGGTCATTTATTATTATAAAGGGTTTTAATTGATTCTGTATCCTCTTTTTGAACTCGACAATCGACATATTTCCATTTTTAGACTGAAAAACGACCTACTTCTTGAGACCATTACAGTTTATTTATCACTCATACTGATAAGGAATATCATAGCTCATATTAAAGAAAAATATCGATCTTTTATTTAAAAAAGATCTATCTAAAAAATATGTATCCCCGATGACTTTACTTCGATTTGTTATTTTTGCAAGTGATCCCATTTTATGGGGACTGAACTAGCAAATAGACTACATTATCGTAATATTGTTTACGATTTCAACGTTCTCATAATGACGTCACCCCATACTGATAATCAATATCTAAAGCCACAATGCTCCTTCAGAAATTCAAATAAAATAATTATCAATTAGGTATATTTTAAATATTAAAATTTTCTCCTTATCATGAATATCATGATTGTTTCTATCCTGAATCTCCTTCCCAATGAAAGAGGGCGTGGTAGTTTTCCTCGGATGAATTTTCATCCTGTCGTTTCCTCAAATACGGAGTTCCGAATAAGACTAAGAGCATCTCTTGAGATGGATGATTAAGTTAGAAGTATTATCCTTTGTCCAATTTTGGAGAACAAAATACCATAATGATTTTGTTTCTTTTTTTATATGCCCAAAATGCTTACGATTTACAACACCATGCATTTTAAAAATCAGTTGAGTCGTTTTACTCTTTAAAATTTATTTATGTTATGTATAAAAAGATATTCATCTTTCACAAGACTATTTTTAGAAGAATGGAATATTGTTTTTAATAAATTGATGTATATGGATTGTTGAGTTAAAGGACTTATATGTTTTTTGGTAAAAATAAGCATTGAATTTTAAAAGAAGCTTTTAATAGATGATATTTTGGTAGTATTTAAAAAAAATCTTATAAAATACCGGTAGTTGCATAAATACGCCGACTAATTTTTAAACGCTTATATCTCGAGGTTCCGTGACCAGAAATAAAAAATTTAAAGCACAAGTAACTCGGTAAATCTTTGGGCTCTGTTTTTGTTTTTCTTACTCGCATCAAACAAATTCGTTTACGATGAATGACGAGGCACAACGTCATATGGTTGCCACTCTCTTCTGGGCCGGTAGATCTGTCAAGGAGATAATCAAGGACACTGGACTATCCAGGTCTACTGTGTTTAAGGTCCAGAAGCTTGTCAAGGAGGGACAAGATCTGAAAGACCTGCCCATACCTCTGGAATGACTCAGGATTGGCTCGCTGCCAACATGCCATTTTGGAACAAAAACATTTGGCCACCTCAATTACCTAATTTGAATCCCCTCGACTACAGTGTGTGATGGAAAATTGAAAAGAAGGCCTGTGCCACCCGCCACCCGAATTTGGACTCATTGAAGGCCAGCGTCGATGGGCAATGGGCAGCCATGGAAGACCATTACATCATCAATGTGTGCAAGGCCTTCCGCGGGCGCTGGGATGGTGTCATAGCACCTGTTGGTGGTTATATTCAGTAATTATATTAAATTTTATACCAGAATAAATTCTCTATTATATAATTCTCAAAAAAAAAAAAAATACGTCATACGAATTTTATTACACATTTAATTATTTGGCACAAATAGTCCGCGTATTTATGCTACAACCGGTACATTCCCACAATAAAGTAACAGATTGTTGACACCATAATGACTGGGGTTGTTAATCTTATGAAGTTTTTAGCGTGTGAGTTAGGTTGTTGTTGGCAACCTGAATAGTGTTTATATTTTTCTAAAACTGTTATGATTATTCTTTAACTATTGAGGATAGAGCACCTAAGTATAAAGTGTAAGGAAGAGGGTATGTGCTCATAAATGACAGAGAGTAACCCTGAGGAAGTGTTAGACCTTGTCGGAGTTGAAGTAGCATTGGGATCAACATCCTTGAAATTCATACCTGTTTCATATTAGATACGTAGTGGGATTTGTGTTTATTTCCCTCGTCTCATGGCTACTTAGAGTTAATATAATAAATTCTAATGACAGCTAAGCTGCTCTTCTTACAAAATTCTTCAAATTGTCAGGGTTACCAGTCTAATGTTTTTTTTTTTGTACTCACCGGCAAGTTATATTTTTTTACAACTCTATTTATGTTAGTTAGCAGCAACAACAATAACAATAAATAATAAAGAAACATATTAAATTTTCGTAATACAAAAATCTGATACGTTTCTGATCGTATCACTTTCATTATGTCAAGTTTATGTCAAGTATTTGTTGAATTTAATATTTAATTTATCTCTCCCAAAATCTCAATTTATTTATTCATCAG
>NW_027294716.1:0-608 GCF_016086655.4 Lepeophtheirus salmonis | reverse complement strand
TGTCTATGATGATTAAAATAAAAAACGTATCATCTTTAGTTAAAAGGAAGTATTCTTATTGAATGAGGCTTTCAAAGATATTGGGATAATTACTGAGGATTTGAGAAACAATCATGTTGATACTATGGACTTTTGTGCAATCGTATGACACGCTAAAATGTTTGTAAGGAAGATTAATTACAAATTAATAACTGAATTGTTGTCATCATTATTGATATAACAATTGGAGTGGACTTACTTATCTAGCTATTGCAAGAAAACAGGTCTACAGATCGTGCTCAAAGTTATCATCA
This sequence comes from Lepeophtheirus salmonis, assembly GCF_016086655.4. Taxonomy (NCBI): domain Eukaryota; kingdom Metazoa; phylum Arthropoda; class Copepoda; order Siphonostomatoida; family Caligidae; genus Lepeophtheirus; species Lepeophtheirus salmonis. The sequence continues at coordinate 315 of NW_027294716.1, read as the reverse complement.
TATTGCAAGAAAAAAAACCTTTTTAAATCTTTATAGTCCTTAAATTAACAATTTCTGGTATTTTTTGGACAGAATATCCACATTATTTTACAAATTCTACTCTGTAAAACCATAGTTGAATAAAACGATTTTTTTTGTACAGGCATGATAAATAAAATAAAAATTGTCATTTGAGTGTATATCAACTATGAGTTACTCCCTGCGTAAAAAAGAATGATCAATGACAGAGGGTTAAGTATAAATTGTAACCAAAAGTATTTGTGCTCATAAAAAACAAGAACTTTATTGGGGAGATATCAACCATATTTATAAAAT
>NW_027294715.1:0-3010 GCF_016086655.4 Lepeophtheirus salmonis | reverse complement strand
TAAACTGTTTTCGTTATATGAATAACAAAAATATATCAGCGCTGTTAATGAAAAACCCTTTATATATATATATTAAGACAATCAAAATATTGCCATATTTTGAGAGTGAATAATAATCATAAAAATAAGTAGTTATAATATTAATATCTATTATAAAAATTCAGCGGTTATATGACATATTCAACACCAACTTCCAACAGTTGACATGCCACTCGATTAATATTACCATATTGTTTAAAAACTCAAAGGAAAACTATTTACGTTTCCTTATTTTCAGGATTTCCATCATTGATCAACTTTTTATCTTGGAGACTATGAACATTTAGCGATGTGATAATCCTTAATTCGAAAAATTAGTTAAATTAATTTTATGAATATTAGAATAGATCAATAACTTACCTCTTTTTACAGATGACGCTCCTCTTGATGACAACTATATACAATTTTTATCAAAAACCAAAGCAGTTAATTGAATACTCATAAAAACAAAAAATTATATTTATAGTATTAGCTACTTTTATATCTATCATGTTAATCAAATAAAGAACAACCCAGAAAATGAGTAATCAAAGGATCTATAAATATAGCTGACATTGACAATTCCCAATTGTCTTGGGTCTATGAAAATATCTTTATCCCTAATATTTGTATTAATTTTGGAGATTTCCTTTTTGCGTACAGCCTCTATAAATCTAATTTGAGTACGGTTAGATACGGTTTTACTGGCATATTTCTCAAAATTTCGAGATATTAGGGTACTCAACGGTAGAAAAAATCATCTTTAAGAGGTCTGCGTTACGGTTGGAGTAGCCTCCATCATCATGAATCAAATGCTGTTTTAATACATTCATGAAAATGGGACGACCGCATTGAGTTACGATATATTATAAGAAAAACAAAGTCTTATACAAAGGTAATTTCAAACTTCCTGGCCACCATTAATTCCAATCCAGATGTAGTTGGAAATTTTTATCACAACAATGATTTGGCATAGAATAAAAATAAATTGAAAAAAGACAACCGTACAAACTTTTTTAATTATCTAATCCCAAAACTGGTATTTTCTCGTCGTTTCCCCAAGTTATAGTCACAAAAGACATGCTCCTAGGATTATTTTTAGTATCAATCCACCCATCAAAGATAAGAACCATTCCACAGAATACTTATATCTCTAAAAACGAACAACTACATAAACTAGAATCCTAAACAGACTGAAAATGCAATAATGGTAGTTTTATTAAATTTGAATCTATGATACATTTTAAGTTTCAATAAAGATCCACAAATTTGTACTGAAAATCAATTATTACTAGTCTGTTTTTCTGTTTTCAAAATTTGCGAAGGTTCTGAAATAGATAGATCAGGTGCATTTAAATTTTTAACTTTAGCAACCGAAACATTATTAGTAGATGATAAATCTTGGGATCGTGAAACTGTTGATGGTATTGTATGATATAAGCCACCTGGACTTAATTGAGGATAGCATTGTATTTCTACATCATCTGGTTTCTGGGTATTAATCCCGAGACACAGGTCAAGGGATAAGATTCTGGGGGAGATATATGGACTATAGTATTCTCAGAACTAATTTCTTCATAACAAGTTCCATTTGAAGGGACAACTGAAATATCCATACGGTCAAATTGTTCATTTGATAGATTAGTCAGAACCATTTGCCCTCCTGGTAGAACGAGTAAAGCTTTAAAAGAACCACAGAATTGTTCCGAACTAACCATCGTTCTTGAATTTGAAATCGTATTATGATCAATTGATAACGAATTTGATTGGTCAAATTGAGATATTAATTGTTGATTTTCTCCGCTCAGTGTCACAGGAATTAAGTTATCAATTGACGTCTGTTCACATTCTAACTGTACTATCGATGATTTCTCAACTGGCACAACGGGCAATTGAAGAGGAAACCCATCTTTATTTATTAAAATTCCAGTATTATGATCTAAAATGAATTCTTCCCGTCATCTCGCTATTACTTGCCATAGCATCATTAGACATATTATTAAAATTAAGACCATCTGTCACTTTCTTTATCCTTCTTTTTTCTTCTTTACTTGATAAATGCCGACATTCTTTTTTCTTCCGAAAGCAATAATGAAGTTTTCCATTGTTATTGACGTTTTAATTAAACTATATCCATTAGGTATAAAAAGCTTTCAATCCATTTGGAAAATGGGGATTGTTCTGTATTGGCCCTGTTAAATTTTTCAGATTTATCTACTTCATATGAAGGAAGAATCTTAAAAGGTAAAAATTGATAGACCAGGAGGAAGTTTTATCACTAATTCCTGACTTAGATTTAGAAAATAGGGGAAGTGATTTTGACATGAATAATATTCTTCATATGAGGAAAACAAATTTTTATTAGAATGCTCCTAGAATATTGTAGGACATAAATTCTTGACTGACTTCATCACCAAGAAGGCCATCTTCAACAGCGTTTAACAAAGTAGTAGTACAACGATTTTTCCCCAATTCTATTGTGTTGTTTTTCAAAATAGGAGACTCAAAGCAAAAACCTGGTAATATAAGATGAAATTAATTGATTCAACATTTAAAAAGTTATCATAAGCATAAAACTATCATTTACATTATAAAATAGTAACTTAAAATATGATAATTGATTTACTTGTTAACTTAACATGTTTTTTACGTATAAAGACCAAAATTATTTCTCAAGAAGCAAAAAGATACTTATTTTCGTCCCATAATAACAATTCACATTTGAAACGAATATATTAAACTAAACTCTTAAACATAGAATGCACAATCGGTTGTTTTTTTGGTTTTTTAAATATTGAAAGCTATTTTTTCTATCTTGCTGTTAGTTAGATAGTTGATAATAAAGGTTGAATTAAAACAATCATATAATGAATGACTAAGGATTTAAAATAATTTGTTAACTTAAATATTTTTTATTTATTGTTAGAATAACAATTAATAAATGAAGTTCTTTTAAGACCTAAATTAAGTGCATTTCCTAGTTGTTCCAGAA
>NW_027294714.1:0-741 GCF_016086655.4 Lepeophtheirus salmonis | reverse complement strand
TCCTCATCAACACATTAGAATAGGTAAAATTTATAACACATATTCATAGTTTATATTAAACATTGTAACACAAATTCTTAAATATCAGCCCGTGAAAAATATAATGCACACTCCTTTACTAAAGTAAAGAGGTTCTGATGGGTGTATTTTTTGTTCTTTCAAGTTTGAGGTTCTAATAATATGTAGTTAAAATTCAACACTTAACTCTTTCCTGGAGTGTGATAGTGTGAATATAATTCGTCACAATTTGGATATAATAGAGCAACCTTATCATGTTTTAGTTCAGTAGAAGTTCTGACATAAGAGTTTTATTAATCTCCGCTGTTCACAAAAATTTGCACCATTTTTTGTTACTTCATGAAGTAAGGCCACAGAATCTCTACAGAGATATTTGGAACAAAGTGACCATAATATTTGACACCTTAAAACCCAAATACGTCAATTCGTGCTTTATGATCCTGCACTTCTCCAGCTGAAACGACCCTTAAATATAGGATAATCAATATGTGCTCTCTCCCACTCCGAGGTCAGAAGAAACAGTGTAAGCTCGGATGGCAGATTTGGGCTAAGTTTTTGGCACACTTTGCATGACTAGATAACGTCCTAAATTTTATGGATATGATCTTGATCATCATATAGAATTGTGTGCTACCATTTTCATTTTAACTATTCCTCTATGATTCAGGTGGAGCTTCTACAGCAGACAGCATTGTCGACTCCGAAGAACTACTCATAGACAAG
>NW_027294713.1:0-2393 GCF_016086655.4 Lepeophtheirus salmonis | reverse complement strand
AATGTATTAATAATATTATTTGAAATAAAATATATATACAGGTCTGTCCTATTTATTCATAAAATTATAATTAAAAATAAATTAAGTACAGACTCTTATCTTCCATACTTAAAACTTTAAAAATTTAACTAGTACTTTTAAAATTCGAAAGAAAATGCTTCCTAAAATGAGTCAAAGATATATATATTTAATATTATTATATCTAAGATGAATCAGTATTGAAATTTATATCAATGTCAACGCAATAATTTTGCATTCTTTGTGATTTTAAAAATGGGTGTGCAAATTCAAAGATTGAAATCACATATTTGTAAAAATTTCATTCCATAATGAAAGACAAGATAATGAAATCCAAATATATATATAATAATAATAAAAAAATGGGGCATTTCAACTCCAATGTGCAATGAACTACCTTTCATGACTCATAATTTGATAGTTTGATTAAGTTTTATTTAAAAATGAATATTCAATTTTCAAGTCAGTGGTATGACTGGGACACGTTTTATTCAACGCAAAATATACGCAACAAATTGACAAAAATATAAATATATGTATATTCCAACTGAATCAGACCTATTTTGTGCATGAAACTCTTTTTATTTATGTTTCAAATAAATTATTCATTTGTTGTTAAAGCAATTAAAAACAAAAACTTTATTCATATTCATTTATAACCATTAAAATATGGTGGTAAGTATAATTAAAAATATAATTCCTCAAAATTGGATGATTGTACGTAAAATATAAGCCCAACTTATATTGAACTCCTAAAACAGATTTACAAAGTAACAGTTAATGCTTTTATAGATTAATAATTTTTTTTCTTACTCAAAAATTGACTCAAAAATGTAAAAATACAGCAAAATTCCATTTTAAAATTCCTGAAAAAAAGTATTCATGTGAAATAAAATTAATTATGGATTAGTAATTAGAGTACAAAAAGCATTAGATATGGAGCTTAAAATTTTTTGCAGAAGTAAAATTCCATTGATCTGGTTAATAATATTCATAAAAAGATTATTCAATCAAAATGAAGAATCATTTGGTACTAATTCTAAATATTAATCTTTGAACTTATTAATTGACATTATAGATACTTCAAAAATATGGCGGTATAATTTACAAAAAGATATGATCAATAAAATAAAATATATTTAAATGGAATATTCAAATTAAATCCCCTTGAAAAATAATTAATCGACAATGTGACTTGGAAGTTGAATAAATTATTGAGAATCAATAGTTGATACAAATAAGGACAACTTTTCCCACCGATATTGATAAAAAGCTAAGATTAATACCTATTTAGATTATAATTCATCATACTAAGGATGCCTGTGTAGATTACCTTTATATGTAATCCGTAGAATGTTGTCTTATAAATTTAGTTTTAGCCTTTTTTTAGACGTAGGATGATGCTACAAGGACTACTACTTCTCATACACATTTATATTTTGGTGTTATTTGTTGTAAATTTGAAAAAATGAAGGACTGTAAAAGGATTGCAAGCTTAAATAATTGAAGTCTAATCATCTTGTTTTCCCAAATTGTAAATATCAACTTATTTATTAATATACTTGCCATTGTCAGAATTATTTTTTTCGAATGATATTTGCCAGTAATCTAGCTATTAAAGTAATTGTTCACAAATTTTATTATTTATTACATGATTAAAAATATTTGGTACACCAACATAACATTTTTTTTGGGTCGGGTTGGATATGTACGAGTACAATAAACCCGTGTTGCTCCTATTATTAATAGATACATAATAGAAAAACAAAATATATGTATTGTTTTTCTTGAGGATAATGGATCATCTTTCTTGTTCTTTATTTTTATTCACTGTAACTCATCTGTTTCTCATTAATATTAGTATCTACAGTAAACTAGTAATGGCGAAGTATGTTTATTGTTAACTATTTTATTTAAAATGTACAAGTGAAACCTGAAATACAGTTGTTTCGGTATTGAATGCCTTTGTAAAATGTTTTTCTTCGATATCTCAAACTTCCCTTACAATGTACCTTGAATGTTTAATTATCTTCAAATATTCAATGATATGAGTACTAAATGTCAGCACCAACTCGGATCCTTCTCTATCTACTACGCTACAGGAACAGCAGTCCGCAATGGAGGCTCTGATTAGTGTGTCTGGCTCCCCTTTAAACCTTCTAGAGGAACAGGTAGTTCTCCTCCCTGTGGACTATCTAGATTTACTAAGGAATGTGGCAGTTGATAAATCGCTAGACCTATTGTCCCAGTGGTTCCAGGAACATAAACAAACCAGGTCAGGACCAACAAACAAAGTATTCTCAAGGACAAATCCCGAAACCACAACAAAAAAATGCCTTAAAGGGGAGTTTTGATTTATGCCGCAATAAATAGCA
>NW_027294712.1:0-534 GCF_016086655.4 Lepeophtheirus salmonis | reverse complement strand
ATTGAAAATTTGTCATTTAACAATTTTTTTTCCTTCTTTAATCATTAATAATAAGATTCTTATCAATAAATTAACATTCTTAACTGACTTGGATGAAGCAGCTTTCTTCCTCGTGTGGATGAGAAACATTTTGAGGATTTAAATACTATAATATGCACAAAAAAGGGGGAGAATAATAATTCATAAGTTTTGACAAGTTACGAGTAAATACTCTCATTTTAGACACACAATGTCTAGTTTTTTGTTGTCTAGTGCATGTTAGCCTGCCCTGTAGACACTAATACTGCTTATTTTCTTCTCTGCCACTGAGTGGAATGAAATAATAATGAAACGATTCGTCCTCACTTTATAAAAATTAATGTACAAAGTTTTGTACAAAGTATACTTAAAGAGCAGATTGTACAGATTTTATACTTTATTTAACTATAAATTAAATAAAATTAACAATGTAACATTGATGCTTTAATTTCATTTTGATCTATTAGAATTACTCACATAATATGTATTTAGTGAAAATATGCCTGTGGGTAATTT
>NW_027294711.1:0-459 GCF_016086655.4 Lepeophtheirus salmonis | reverse complement strand
ATTTTCCAATATGTTCTTTTCTTTCGCATTCATGCATTTGTAATCGTAATAACTGGTCAATTAACACAATTTAATCAAGCCAGTGACTACGATGTGTGGGGGTACTGACTTATGATATTATTGTAACCAATTTGTCTTTAATACTACGTTATTTATCTTTTTTTTTTTATAATTTTGAAATTAACAATATCGTTGTTGGCATTTTTTCCCCACAGAAAGTTATTTGTCAAATGTTGCTCTCCAGTCAAAAAAAAAAAATTGCACTGCAGTAATTTTATTATTATAAAAATAATGCTCATCCTGAAGTTTGAACAAAATACAGGCAATTTCCTCCAGGGTAATCTTTCACAGACAATTTTCTCTAGGGAAGTTTTCCGGGCACTTATCCTCTTTTTATCTCCTGTCCTGAGCGTCTGGAGACTTTCTTATAAATTAATAAAAATCTATAGTTTGTATATG
>NW_027294710.1:0-1264 GCF_016086655.4 Lepeophtheirus salmonis | reverse complement strand
TCCACACCTGTTCCAGGGCCACAGGGGAGGCCTATCTGGAGTCTCATCTATTAGTGCAGGACAAGTCCTGGTTCTACTGGGACTCGGCAGTGTGGAGGTAGGTCTGGGTGTATCCTATAAGGGACTGGTTCTCAGCCCCTAGTGGGAAACTGATGACAAGGAAGACGATGATCCTGATGGGACTCACCTGCAAACGAAGCGAGTCTCCATCAAGGCACTATTCCCTGAATACCACTACACCTGAAGACAACCTCAAACAGCACAGGATTCACCTGAAGGATTGTCTCCTGATGTAAGACATCGCCCGTCCTCACGCCGCTGCTGAAACAAGGGAGTTTTTATCCCAAAGGATGTTGAACTGGCCAAACAAAGGCCCTACAGTCTAGAATCTACTGTTCCGAAAGTTGAAGCATCTGATCCGGAATGACGAGTTTTGGGGGCATGAGGAAGCTACTTCTGCCGTGCAGCAGCGAGGAAAAAAGTGAGCAAGACGAGCTGTTCAAACCACTCAATAAGCTGTAATGAGTGCCTGCCACGGCGTCATTGCAGCCGGATGGGATTCTATTTTAATTTAGATATTCATTACGAATTTGATGAATAAACTTTTCTTCTATGGTGATAGAAGTCAACAGATAGACACATCCTTAGCCAGCTAGATGCCAAGCGTTTATAACTTGGTGTTGATATTACTGGCCTTCATCAAGTTTCTTCCGCTCCCTCCAGACCGAAATGGATCATTGTCCTTTCGTTGCAAACTGGAGATGATTAATTGCAGAGGATTCCTTTTCCTTTTGATAAAGTTTAATACTACTATTCATTTTGTCTCTTTCTCATAAAGTCTTTCGAGTCTAGAAAGATTCTTAAACTCCTATATTTTGTGTATAATCTCTGAAGTGTCTTCAGCTGCTCACTCTTTTTTTCCTGGGGCACAGCAAGGCTTTAAAGGCATCTTTAGAGCCCTTTCAAAACTAATACAACTCTTGTTTAGACTCAGGGATCCCATTTGTCATATAAATTTTGCTCGTTACAGCTAACTCAAGTCACTGACCCCTTACTTTAAGATATCTGTCAGTGTGGATAGGCCTCCTTTTCTTTCTTTCGCAGAGGGCCTCCATGAAATCCACCGATTCACTGTTGCTCGATTTTAATCATCTAGAAAGACAAAAGATTATTTTACAACACGGATGGCCACTGCAATGTGGATAAATCTCCCTATAAGGTTCTTGATATTGATGCCACTTTCAAGTATGAGGCCCTTTTGCTC
>NW_027294709.1:0-1773 GCF_016086655.4 Lepeophtheirus salmonis | reverse complement strand
GAAAACCTTGCAATTTTCATTTGTTATTAGACCAGACCCGAAAAGAAACCCCGGCATGACAATCAACAATACATAGGTTCATTTACAAATAAAATACATAAAAAAATAATATATTCATTTAAAAAAAAACACCTTAGTATTTGTGACACTTGTTTTTTTTTATTGAAAACGTTATTTTTTTTTCTCTTTTTGATACAATATTTATTAAATATTAAATGTCTTTTAAAGTGTTTTTATAACAATATACTGGGCTTTGCAAAATATACATACACTATTTTCTATAACTAAGTAGCCAATACTGCCTGACTCGTTATTCTTCGTACAAACGAAAAACAAATAAATAGCTTTCACTAAAATTCTTATTCATAGTGAAAATTATATTATCTTTATTTGGTGAGTCCATTAAACAACTAGACACTTTATGAAAATATAATTGTAATAAAATGATACTGAAGTTGTAACCAAGTAACTAATTTGATTTAATTAATACAAAGTTTAATATTCAACTCTTTGATAAATACCACTTAACTTAAATAATTATTATTATTCAATTGACATATTTAAATGCAAAATTTAAGAAAAATACACTTAAAATTTTATTGAACGAGCCTATAACATAGTTTTTATGGTACATAAAATGGCTTAAGACCCATTACAATAATGAAATGGCAGTATTATCTATAAAAATTTGAGAATTTTGTAATAATTTTATGTCCCTTAATAGACACACATAGGGCATTTATTAAACCCTAACTGATATACCAAGTTCAAATTTTGAAATTGTTTTCTTTTTTAAGTTGTTACGAAATTACCAGAGGTTAATATAAATACTAATGCACATATATGTCTAATGTTTGACTTCTACCTCACTTTTTAATAATGACGTCATAGAATGGGTGTATGTTTTGACGACATTTGTTTTTTTTTTTTTTTTTTTTTAATAGTAGTCAGTACGATATATCAAATTGAGAATTCTAGTAATAGTGATGTCATAAAATATCGTAAGTTGCGTGTTTTATCAACATCCAATTACATGATGGTCTACCCTTGTATTTCTATTAACCTTGATAATACCGTTAGTATGGAATTTTAGATCCTTTGAAGGACTCGAACCATGAAAAAGAAAAGAAATTGAATTTTGTATGAGGCAAAAGTATTTTTCATTTCATAATCACACCTTTAAATAAAAAAGAATAAAAAAAGTGTCAGGCAGTTTTGGGCTGCTTCCGCAACGAGACAAATTGTTTTACTAAATCAAAAAATACATATATTTTCTTCAGCAATTGAAAGGCTCACGCAACTTCTTAAATTGGTGCAATGTTCTCATTCTGGTGACATTCAATACATTTAAATAATGGTGAAGTAAAGAAAATATTATTCAGTTTTTTTGGGCATCACTTAATTATAATAATAACTCAATAATCTGAATTGGAGACTCAGACACGAGTTGTAATTAGAAATTTCCACATTATCTTCCGAGATCCTTTCTTAAGGGAAAAATTGATTCTTGGCTTATGAGATATGTAGCATGTCCACAGGGCTTGATTAAAAGTAAGCACCCTTCGTCAATTCATGTATTATGATAAGGGATGCCATTCATTCTAATCCCGGTTGATATCCCGGCCCACGATTTGTGTTGCGTGCCAACACGACTAAGAAACGGATTGTAATCTACTCCCAACTCATATCATATCATCAGATACACCCTCAACTATATTTGCCATATTCTAAAAGAATGATTATCATCAGATACATTTGATAATATGTATATGA
>NW_027294708.1:0-679 GCF_016086655.4 Lepeophtheirus salmonis | reverse complement strand
ACACATTTGGGATTCAATGAAATATTTTGTGAAACTTCTTGATCGTATTTGTTTATAAGTTCTTGAATTTTCATAATTTTTGTTATTAATCACGAAAAACAATATTAAAAATTAAAATTAGTAATTGTTTCGTTGATATCATGAACACTATCTAAACAGACGTAGGTATCATATTTGATATCAAATCATTTTAAATAATCTTTTTGTCCTAGAATTTTGTATGAAAAAGCTCTAGCAAGTTGAAACATGAATGAACAACTCTAGAAAGGAATCGAGTGCCTCCCTCATTTAAATATAAACATATATTTAGCTGAACTAGCCGTTCTGTTTTTCGGAAAACTAAGCCTCAGAACAGATATAAGGAATTATTGAGATTTATCTGCTGTGATATTCGTTCCACATGATCAAAAAGACTCAAAACGACATGTCCGTCTTCATTTCAACGGTATGGGATCGATTCGTCAAAAACAGGACAGGTAAAAATATTAAATCTGATGATCAACTATACCCAACAAAGGTAGGTATCCCTGTTATTCAATATGTGGCTAATAAGTTAGATACATTTTAAATAAAATTTTGGTTAGCAGTTGCTACATAATCCAAATACTTTATGGTAAATTGATTTCCTTATTTGGGAAAAAGATTGTCAAAAACCAACAATTAAATCTTTATAAGAATA
>NW_027294707.1:0-1234 GCF_016086655.4 Lepeophtheirus salmonis | reverse complement strand
TTTTCGAAGTAGAGCAACATTCTATGGAGTACATCGACCAAACATCGATTCAAAATTGCAAAAAGGATTAATGAAATCACGATTTTTGAAAGACATTTCAAGTTACATTCAAGATGCAATGAACTGCTCTAAATACATTGGGTTTACTACACTTATCGTAGACTTTGAAAAAGCTTTCAACTCGTTCACACAAGTTTCTACAAAGTCCTCGGGAAGTCCCCCTGAAGGTTTACAAAAAGGATTGCCAATACTTTGAAACTCTTCATCAAGAATAAATTTACAAGCCTCATTTGTGAAATTTACATGAAAAGGGATGTGAAGAAAATTTTGCGCATTTCTGGGCCTACTCAATTCCCATACTTAAACCCTTTCAACTATGGGATCTGGAGAATCATCGAGAGATAGGCATGTGTGACCTTCCATGTAAATTTGGAAGCTTTAAAGCCTGCCATGGACAAATTGTTAGATAAATACGTCAGGTAGACCTACAAGGTCTGCAGGGCTAGAATTAAGGCCAAGGTGAAGGCCAAGATTGGCCATGTTGTGATGTAATTGTTTATTTAAACGGTCTTTTAACTTGTACTTTTTGAGAATATTGATAAAGTCGAGCCGAGGAAATTTTTTATACGATTCGTAGGGACACACTGAATACAACAAACCCAATCTCTCATAGTCATATTTAAGTCAGTTATAGGCTTTGTATTCAAATTTTTGGGATGAGTTAAAATATCTTAACAAAAATCTAAAATTAAAAACCTATATTTGAATTAAGACACTTATATTGTCTCCGATATCATCTTTCAAATAGAATCTAGTAATTTCTCAACCTTATAATGTGACACTCACTTTCTAATACTATAAGTGCAATTTTACACATTCAAAGGAATAATAAGAATAATTTATTGATAGAAACTGACAATAACTTTTCATTTCTTGGATTCTTATTGTTTTTTTGAGAGAGGGATTATATTATAGTGTGGTTTTTACTGTATGGATCGAGTGTTATATTAGAATAATACTGCAGTTGGGTTGATAAATGACAGACACTTTGGTCGAACCTTGACTATTGCTGTCAATGCCGTTAGATGCTCCCAAGAGTTAGAATTGGGAGGGGAAAGCATCTCTAAGATTTTTCGAAAGGAAAACTGAACAACTTGGTTCATTTTATCACCGGGCATTGTCTCTTACGCCGATACTATCATCTCATGGACCATAAAGTTAGCTCACTATATCG
>NW_027294706.1:0-1816 GCF_016086655.4 Lepeophtheirus salmonis | reverse complement strand
GAGACTCCAAAGCCGGTACCAACGGCTTTGGACTCTCGAAATGCCGTTGTTCCTCGAGTTACTTAGAAAGCCACCAGAATCTCATCGAGGTAGTCGAAAAATCCCGGAATGCCACGGAATAGCGAGTATATAAAGCGTTGGAAAGGACTGGGCTGCATTTTTCAATCTGAATGACATCCGAGCGGACTCAAAGAGTCCCCTTGGAGTTACAATGGCAGTCTTGTGCACCTCCTTAGACTCTAGACTCTAAAGGGAGTTGATGGTAAGCCTTACAAAGGTACAGCTTGGAGAATACACGCAGCCTCCTACATTGTGAGAAATTTGCTCATGTTAGGAGCGGATATCTGTCAAATTGAGACACTCTGTTGAGACGGTGGTAGTCCAAACACAACCAGAATCCTCCTTAGGTTTTTTCTCTACATGTACAGCCGGAGAAGAACGATGACGAGGAGGGAATGAATTACTCCAGACTTGAGCAATCCATCTATCTCCTCTTAAGAAAAGTGAGGTTAGGCTCCGCTGAGTCTTCACAACTTAACAAAAAAAGGTTGCAAGAGGTGATGCGTCTGAACGTAAAAAGGTTTTTGGAGGTACATGAGCAGTGACTTCCAGAAAACAGCTAGAAGGAAAAACTAATAATAACTAACATAATAACTCATACTTTCAAAAGAGATGAAAGGTTAGATGATTTTTATATTTTAAACGTTGCGATATTGGAAATAACGGTCTATTTTAAATCAATGCAAAAGCCTTTCTCTCTTAGGAAATCGACATTCAAAGAGGTTGTGCCTGATCAACAACGTAAAAGGTCCAAAAATATTTAGTCCTCTCCTAAAATATTTCCATCGAAGATATTCCCACTGGAATGGCTTTCTGTCCTCCAAACGCAACAAAAGAGGGTAGATTTGATTTGTTTAATTTATGAGGGGCTAACTTAATTGGTATAATAGACACTTGTGCACCTGAGTCGATTAGGAAGTTAATGTCCTTGTGGTAGTCCTTGAAATAAAGTAAATCTTTGTTCGATTTGATACCTCAACTCAAAATAGCTGTGGACTTTGCTAGTTTTTTTATACCAAAGAAGTAAAAGGTACAATGTTATCAGGCGCACGTTCTTGCCTTGACTCCATACTTTATATGCTGCCAATAAATTCTTTTTTCTCTATTTAGTAATCTATTTTTCTTATTAAAAACAGATGAAACCTCTGTTTCGCCTTCGTGATTTAAATCTGGGGATGGAGGACAATGAGTAGGGTTTATCAGGGTGGCCACGCAATTTGAATTATAGAAATCCTTAAGACCGTCGCAATATTTGGTCAAATCTTCCAGATCCAGCTTGACCATCGTAAAAGCCATAGGCCAGTTGGAGATTGGAACAAATCTAACGAGAATTTCCTTGGGTATAATCCCTAACAGGTTAGGAACGAACAATAGGTCCAATATACAATTAAAGATCGCAAGAACTTTCTTGGACGACATCGATTCTTCCCTAAGAAGATCAATGGCTCTTCTTAAACGTTCTTGAGGTGAGAGGCACCTTGTTTTAGGACTTTCAATTTTAAACTTTCATACGAAGAAGTCAAATCCACAGGAATTACATCTCTTAGGATATGCGAAGGCAGCACAGATACGACAATGTTTAGCTTGTCAGAACACTCCTTTACCTTATGGGATTTAAAAATCAACTCTGCCTTCAAGAACCAGGTCTCCGGATCAGCCTCGTCGAACCTTGGAAATCGTACATCAGAGCATCGTACGGTGTGCGCTTCTCTGAATGAAAGACTGCGCTCGGAAATCGCGATACAATCACGCTCAG
>NW_027294705.1:0-1331 GCF_016086655.4 Lepeophtheirus salmonis | reverse complement strand
ATCGCAAACGCACACACGAATGTTCAATCTGGTTTTGAATATAATTCAATCTATTTAAAAAAGGATGTTCACTAATCAGAAATTAAATAATAATGACAACTCATAAGGAAAAGAAAATACCTTCTTAATAATAATAATGGCTACAAATTAACGGGCCAGCTAAAAACACATCCCATTTATATCGTTACATAAAAAATAAAATTATTTAAAGTAAAAGATATGCTAGTTTTAAAATGATGAGGGATTCATATTACAACAAAGTACCTTTATAACTAAATGTAGAAATGTTCAGAAACACTTTTTTTGTATGAATGTAAAATGAAAGTTAATAATAAGTTATGGTAATTTAGTATTTTCATACTTCTGATGAAGATAGTGAAATAATTAAATACTTCCGTGTATAGTCGATATTTAATTTTTTTAATATGTTTCTGATGAAAATTAATAATTTATAAGTAGTCTGTGGGACACAACAGACTTCAATTGGACATTGGATTTACAATATTGACTTGGATTATCAAAGTGAAGGAATTTACAGAAAATTCAAATGGCTGATTAGTTTTATTATTCATGGTACTTTAGGAGTAATATCAATTGATATAATCATATTTTTGTGCTTAATTGCTCTTTCTACAAAGACAAGTTGATACACAAAACACCTCGAGTCAGAAGCGATTATTGATAAATTTTAAAAGAAAATCAGGTTTGTTTTGGTATAATTATGGTAACCTTTAATTTAACAAAAATAAATAAATAATTACATTCATTAATCCCTAAAAATAATGACATAGAAACTATAACTTATAAAGTTACAACTGTTAACAAACAATGTCCATATATTATTAAAGATTTTTTTCTTTGAAGATCGTGTCAATCCATGCGTAATGTAAATCTAATTAAAATGTCCATCCCACACATAACCAGTTTTCTACAGCTTCTTACTTATGAATGAGTTTAATTTTACGACATATGTGGATATATAGCCATATATAAAGGAAATCTCAGAAAATAATTTGAAACTAATACTCATTTAGGTTCACCGACGGGTCGTGCCATAGTTAAATGAACTAGGAAATATACTATTTGTCAGACAAAATACTTTTTACCTCACTACTTAGCAGGGGGTTTCTTCTGGTGTTACACGATTTATCAGGGTTTTACAACTATGGGGAATTTGTAAGAAATATTTATTTTGCTAAGAAAGGTCTAAATTAATTATTTCATACTGTAAGATTCATTTAATTATTTTAATTATATATTCATATCTAGTTGACTTTTAGCCTGCAGGTCGTTTTTATTCAACAATTATACAACACAGAGACCCACCAACA
>NW_027294704.1:0-1199 GCF_016086655.4 Lepeophtheirus salmonis | reverse complement strand
TGGATAACTGATCATGAAAAGACCACAAAATACCACTACAAAAAAATATTTGGGCTATATATATTAAACTAGGTGGGCATTAATTCAAATTTCGTTTGAGGACCACTCCAACATATGAAGAGTCTATTTGAGTTACAGAATAGTATTATTTAGTAAATTTTCATTAAAATAGTCGAAAATTACGTCATTACTAAATCGACCTTTCATAGAAAATTGAAATATTATTCAATACATTATACATCATTTATAATATCTCCTTTTTTTGTTTAACTTGTACAATCAAATTGTACAAGTTCCTACTGGTAAGGGAGTAGCATATATTCTCACACTTGTAAGTACTTCTTTCCACTCAATGGCGGAGGGAAAGAAGAAGATGAAAGGAATTTCTGTCATCTTCTTAACTGGTTCCAAAAGAAGCTCTAGTGAGTAGCACTGCCGGCTAGCTCCACCAACACAGGTATAAAAGATGATAGAACTATTTTTTCAGAAACAAGAATGTAGCTTAAACTCCTTTTCTTAAGTTAGACTCTTCCAAGAGCGGGGGAGGAAACTTAATCATATATTTGCTGCGTCAACAGAAAAACAATCTTAAGTACAAATGATAAAAAAGAGAAAATCCAAATATGTTTTTTAACTTAATATATATTCAAATCAAATATTATGAGCTAATTATTACTTGTCAAAAATTAATAACTCATCTTTACCATAATGGTCATGAGGGTGTAACGAAAGTATTTATTAGCAAAATGTTTAATAAAGATATACTACGTATAATTGACTTAGACGATTTTTATCCGTTACAGTAGATTTGAAACGTCACACTCCATGAAATAGTAATTTATTGTGAACCATATTCTCAGAAAAATAACTAATAAAACGACAAAATAAGAGTATTTCGAAATATATTTGAAGTTCCAAATTTAAAATAGAAGGCTTAAATTAAATACAATCTACATACTAAAAATAAAAACCATCATACATTTAAGCAAATATACAAAATTAAACAATTAGAATCATATAACAAATAATAACAATAAATTATAAATACAGAAAAAATAGATTGATCGGGATAATATTTTCTTGTTCTGACATCGGAATCCAGTTAAATATGTCATAACTTTAGGGGTTGCAATATTACAAGGAGACGTGGAGTTTAATCAAAAGATAATCACCCCTCTTCTTCATGTGGAAGTAGCTAT
>NW_027294703.1:0-747 GCF_016086655.4 Lepeophtheirus salmonis | reverse complement strand
TTGGTGTAAGAAAAGGAATGATGGATAAACCCTTGCAAATCAAAAGGTGGAGCAAGGAAGAAAAAAATTGCAAAGTTCCCAAACTGGTGATTTCAATATCTTTTAACAAAAAGAGGCAATCCACAAGCAAACTTGCAACAAGATTGACTTCAAGGGGTTATCCAATATCCAAGTCATATCTCCACAACTATCTGAATGATGCCACATAGTTATTTGAATTTTTAGGGAAAAGTTCAGGTATTGACTGGATAAAGGGTCTGGTCGTTAATCTTGTACATCAAGCAGTCCCTAAATTGGTCTCCATGTATGTTCAACACTCTATGTCCTATATTTCTATAAATGTAACTTCTCACCAGAATGGTTTTTGTACTTTATCCCTGATTAAATGACAATTTTTTTTTTTGGACAAGTAAGCATCAAGTACTTTTCAGAAAAGTGATGCTGTTCCCCCAACATCACCCAAAATCAACGAAACCTAATTTTGGTACTGCGGCTAGTTAAGTAGAACACAAATACAAAATTTTAGCCAATCTGGTTTGTGTTTACTACTATTACAATTGCAATTTCCAAACACGTATGAAGCAAAAAAATTGTTGTGCTTTGTTTTAAAAATATGTATTTAAAAAAAGTATTTCCTATTTTTTTCTCACTAATTATCATCTTCATATGATAATATAAATATATACTTAAATTAGTAATTAATTTAATGTTAAAAATTTTGGTACCCTGCATAATTTGGCCGAATGA
>NW_027294702.1:0-12447 GCF_016086655.4 Lepeophtheirus salmonis | reverse complement strand
ATCCTGCACGACCCGGTACTACGAACTCAGGCCAAATGAACATTATTGTCTATTGGTATTTATATTTAATTAATTATTTTAATGCTTAATTGAGAACGTTGAAAAGGGCGTGTTTATCTTTATTAATTATTATGCGTTGCAAAATTTGGATATAAGCCCTCTCTCAAAGATCGAACAAGAGTTTAAATCCATTAAATTTCAACGATTTCTAAGGATAAATATTAGGATTTTACGTAAGAAGACCAGGAGCCTTTCTTCATGAGTCAATATACGTTTTTCATTCTTACACCAAATGGAAGATGGGAACCTAATTAAGAGTTATCACTCGAAAGAAGGATTGAACATATTAAAATTTACTCCTTGCCTTTTGTTCAAGCCAGAATCAGACATTTCTTCGTGACGGGGCATTGCACAACACAACCAATTATAATATACCTACTAGTTATGCAGTGAAATTAATCAACTTTTGATGTGATTTAATAATTAAATACATGTAGCTATATAACCTCAATAGGGCCTAAATTCTTGGTTTACTTCAATTTGTACTATAAAAAATAGGTTGGGACAAAGTAATTTCGTATTTCCTCTCCTTTTTTTTAAATAGTTATAATTTGTTCATAATTAGTCATATTGGATCATACGATAAAGTGTTGTAAAGGTCTGAGCATACACTAAAAACTCTTTTTGAAAAGTATTACGGTTAGTCGGTTCAGTTGTGAATTATCTTACGTCAAGTTTGGAGGTCTCAAAGGAAGAAATTTGTTATATTTTACTTTATTAATATAGGGAAAGGGAAAAACGCGTCGAAAGTTACCAAGAAAATTAGCGATGTATAGGGTTGCCAATATTCTCTCGATGCACCATGCATTGGCAGACCTGTGGTCTGGCAAAAAAAAATTTGCCCTCAATAGAAGCCTGTGAAAATTGGTTGTCCCAGTTTTTTGCCAATGGGGGCAACGGCATCTACAAGAAGGGCATTATGATGTGGGCCCTTGTTGGCAACATAATATACGAATAAACTGGGGCATACTTGACTTAAATCAAAGGGTTGTAACACAACTTATAAAGTATTGAAATAACGCGAAAAATACGAAATTACTTTTTCCCGACCCTAATGTGTATTCAATTAAAATTAGCCTTTTTATTTACTTTATAATTGCATGTGAAACTATATGAGCTAGCTGACTAATATTAGAACATGAAACCGTTTTAATTAAAAAGTAAGTGATAAGAACGGATATATTGAACTATATGGTTTATATTTAGTAAATTATTACGCATCCTTATTCATTTTTCCTCTACTTTCTTAAAATATAGAACAGATTTTGTATCCTCTCCTTTTCTCTAGTACTCCTTATGGAAGAGTTGATTAGACGGTTGATTTTGTTTTGTTTTTTAATGCTCCTTTATTTAGTTAGATGGAGTTTTAATTTGAGCAAGTTTTAGAATCATCAGTAGTCGGGCAAGGTTTAGAATTATTAAGGCTGTCTTGATTCTTATTATGGGAACTAAAATCGGGCCTGTCCCTGCTACCAATGCTTCAAAATTCGCAAATAATAAAGGACCTTCTACAAGCCCTCATAGTCAACAACTCTAAAGTAAAGTTTTTTATTTTACCTATGAAGTTAGTTTAATAAAACTTTAAACTAATCTATCGAACTATTCCTAAGAATAGTTTGAATGGTTTAAAATATATTTATTATGACGTCACAAACTGATATAATGACTTGCAGTAGTGCCCGCCATTATCTGGAGTAATTAATAGTCGGCTATAGGACAAACAGTTCTTTAATAATTACTTTCATATTTGCAAAAATGAATCAGTTACTTTGTTATGAATATATCAGGATAAGTTATTTAAAGTTTATACCATTATTTGTTAATTCATATTAATACATTTTATTTAATAACCAACCAGGTGCTATATTATAAAGTTCCCCCTCACCAAAGGAATCTCCACAAATATAAGAAATAACATTGTCTATTTTATATGTTTATATATTTCCGCTCCCTCCTTGGCCCAGCAACCCCAGGTAGCCCTTTGCATACTCAATATAAGATGAACATATATTGGAATTAATTAGTTATATAACTAATTCCATTATAGAACAGAATAATTTATTTTTTTTAAACATGAAGGATCGATTTAACCTTCTTTCGTGGCCGACAAATGAGATTGGACTAGATGGGATTGGGCTGGACTGCAATGCTAAACAAGAACCGACAGAACAATACTCTCAACCAATTTCAAAACAAACTCCACCCCAAAAAAATTCGTTATGGATTTAAAAATAAATAACGTAATAATCTTGACAGGATGTCTTTGTGACTTTGTCGGTATTTTTAAGGCTTAAATATCCTTTCTCAGCAGATTTTCCACCAAAGAATGCTCAGTTATCTATGTATCTAGCAACAAAATTCCCACAGTTAACTTCATTTTCCCAAAAGCATACCTCATAAATAATTTTGATGTGTTTGGAAAATTTCACACATTTTTGTTATAACAACATTACTTGAAGTAAGAGGTGCTTGTGTCTGCATGCTACATAATATGAAAAATATGTTTTTAGAAGACTGCGATAATCCGCAAGGAATTACTTTCCTATACACACAAAAAAAAATCTGTGGTTGGAAAAAAAAAAGTAATCTAAGGGGATTAGGGTGAATATTCAAAAGGGAATAATTGGTTCGAAGTCTTTTAAGGGCTGTGGATTTCATTGTAATATGGGATTCCATATTAACTATTTTTAGAAGTAATTTCAAGCAGTTGGCAATTTCCCAATTTGCCAGATAAAGAAATCCTCATTAACAACGATATAATTTTTCAAATCTTTGGAAAAGATTTTCTTATAAATATATTTCTTTTGATGGATATTTAAATCCATGCAGCCATCAATATAATCTAGAAGAACTATTTTTCTCAAACTAATTAAACAACATTAATTAAGAGTAAAAAATATCTAATTATCCCAGAATTATTGTTTAGATCAGACTTGAAAAATAGAAATTAACCCAATTTTGAATCCAACCCGACCCATTAATTTTCTTGAAACCAATCTGACACATCGACTAACTAGGCTCAGTCCAACCCAGTACCTTAAAACACTTGATTTAAACCATTTGATACCATAACACCCAAAAAGAATTTGGTGAAAATTGCAATTTTGTATTTGTTTTTTCAGTTACAAAAAATCTACTTCCAATGAAATATGAGATTTGTATGTAGATAAAACTGTTTTAAAACTATTTTTTAGAGGAACTCATATGTGAGACATTTTAATAAGGAACAAATTAACAAATTTTTGAATTTTTTAAAGTACATACATTTGAGTACTATTCATCAATATTCATTTAAAATGTGAACTCATTGATATTTCAAACTACTAGAAAAACATTAATTTGGAGAAAATTGTTTGCAATGTGGCGGAAAATTGTCTCAGAATTAGACTTTAGAACATGCTCAAATAAAATAAAAAAATCTTGGAGCTAACCTGACATGCTGGCTAATTAACCCAATTTAATCCAGCATAAGGGTGTGATTTATGAAAAATCATAAGTTCATCTTTGTAGTAAAAGATAGAATAAGTTTCATCAAACTTTTCTAAATTGTAAAACAGAACAAATGTACTAAAAATACTGTATGAATGAAATTATGATTTCTATAAATAACACGATTGATCTTAAAAGATAAAAGACATCCAACCTTACAATATTTAAGGTCAAAAACTAGATTCATAATTATCTGGTTTTTTTTTAACTTAAAAATTGTTAAGATATTTTAGTGAAGGAAGATTAAAAAAAAAAAAAGAAGAGATTGTATTTTTAGGAGGGGTTGGAAAAAATTTGAAAAATTTAATTCAAATAATAAATTTTGTTAAAATAATGATTTTTTTTTAAATTTAAAATATTCAATTAGATGTTTAAAATTTCTTCAAAAATCAACAACTATTCTCAAAAAAAAAAAAAAAAAAAAAAAAAAAACCAAGTTGATTCATCAAAAATTAAATTGTATAATTTCAATGATCACACTTTTTGGAATAAAATTTCAAGGATTTCCAGCTGAACTCAAAAAAAAAATTAACTTTCTAGTATAAATTTCTAGAAAAAATATTGAAATATATTTAATTTTTTGAAAAAAAATTTCAAATATTAAATTTTCATGTAAAAAGTAAAAATGCCTCAATTTTTATGTTGCTATTTTTATTTTATTTATATTTTCATAACATAGAAAAGTGATAAATAGGAAACGGACTCGTAAATTAAATATTATTTTTCAGATGCCGATCCTGACTCCAGAAATAAAACCCTATTTTCCAATTCTTGAGTCTGATTAATCGTCCACTAACTAATATATATATAAGTTTTTATAGCTAATTATTAGCTTTTCAATTAAATATAATACAAGGTTCAGCAAGAAAACTTTATTTTTACAAAAGGCATTAAAACTAGTTTTATGAATAAAAATCACTTTTTTATCTCATAATAATAGTACACATTTGAAACTTTGTTTCACACAGTTTTGAAAGATAGTTGACGTCTCTGATTGTCAAAAATGTAGCCCCTCTCCCAAATTAATGAATGTTTACTTTTTTCTAGAAAGTCAAAATGAAAAAATTTATACGAAAATAGGGAAAAAATTTAATATTTGAAATTTTTTCAAGATTTTTTTTTTAATAGCTATGGATTTCGAAACTTTAAAAAAAAAATATTTGATATTTAATTTTTGAATAATTTTACGAAATAATTTATTTTTTGATAATTTAACTTTTGATTTTTTTTTGTGAATAGCTAGATTTTTTGGTTTTTAAAAGAAATCCAAAAGCCAAGCCCCTTTCCCCCAAAAAAATAGCCTACCAATGCCCCTGGACTGACTGTATTTCTACAACCTGGTTGCCATGTTATCGCACACTGTGATTTTCTTTGAATGCTTTGGTTGACAACATATCACTAATCAAAAATTCATCAAAATGCGAATTTTCTTCATCTTTGATGCTTCAGTATTGATCCAATATTTAATTTCTGACTGGGACTACTATCAATAATACCAAAAAACTAAAAAAGTTTTCGATATTCGAAAATATATATTTTGAAAAGTAAAAAATTTGATCACAAAAGCTTCAAAAATAATTAATTATCCTAAGAAATGGTCCACAATCATTTAATTACATATATATAACACAAATTTGAAACAGGTATGATTGATGAATAGATACACCTCTTTGGGAACTCTTTGAAGATACTCAACATATATTTTACCCATTGCAAGTTATAAAAAAATCATTTCATGAAATTGACAGAAAAATATTATATATATTTTATAAATTAAATCAGTAAAAATATAATTTGATTCAACATCAAATACTTGATGGTTTTTTTTTTACCAAAATCCTTTTAAAGATGAAAAAAAAGCGAAAATAATATATTTATTTAATTGTTAATTACTGTTTTGATTTTTAGAACGTATATATACAAGGGGGATTGAGGCTCAAATTCCAATGATTTTCATATAAATATATATATTTTTTCATCTATTATTAGTATTATTTTGAGTTCTAGATATTGTGTTTTAATAAGATTGCTCTTTTTATTGGATTTGATATCTTAATTAGGAACAAATAATATTTGATTCAAAATGACAACTCTAGAAAATAGCAAAAAAAAAAATTTTTTTTTTTTTGGAAGTAGTCCAAAAATGTTGATTTATTGATATATAGATTCAATTCAGATGATTAAATATTATAATGATATGTACATAAGTATTAGACTTTCCCCTTTCAGGCTCATATTTTTTTCTTCTGTACAAATAGTCTTTCTGTGAGGACCCGCAAAAAAAGTGATTTTGGCAAACTTTGAGATCTTTCAAGTCATTTTGGCGTGGTACGGATCATTTTAATATGAAACAAATGAGTTTTTTTCGAGGAAAATTGTATTCTTAGTATTATACAATGATTCAAAGATTGTACTTTTTATATTTTTGGAATTCAGTTTATCAGGAAAAAATATTGTGAACCGTATTGTAAAATAGTTGCACAATGACTTGTGGTTTCCTTGTTTTAATCAAATCTAGCGATAGTACTCAACATTGCCCTAAATTTTAGACCTCGACCAAACAGAAATAAATTGCTTTAAAAATATTGTAGAACTTCCCACAACAAATCCTTAAAATACATTTCCATGCTTTAACAATGAAAGTATAATGTTATCACAACCTAGAAAGTAAGGTTAACCAACTTGGCCCAATTCTAATTGCTAATTGGAAGTTTATTAAGCCTAACTAATGAAATAATTCAATTCTACCATCTTTACTATACCAAACAGACACAGTAAAAGATATTACGTAGCAACTAACAAAACCAGAACTCTCAAACCCCCATATACCGGGTGATCCATTGAAATCTGAACACTTACTAATTTAATAATGAATGAAGGTTGAGTGATTGAAATTACTTCATATTTCGATATATTAAAGAATAAGGTGTGCATCTGAAAGCTGACAATACGTGTTAGATACTATTCAAATAATATTTTAATAGATTTATTGCATTTCCCATAAATTAATAGTAATCCTTTGTATTTTAACAATATACTTTACGGATTAATTCTTTAATCTCTCAAATCAACGGTTTAAATGGCATGTATTGAACTCCAGCTCCTAATGAAACTCTTTTTTTATACGTCAAGCTATTTTCTAATTATAACCACCAATGTATCTGGTGAATCAATAACAATTTGACGAGTTTGACAGAGGGTTAAAATATCAATTCATTTAAAACTATTTTTTATCATGGTAACACATGTGCGTCTATCTGTTGTCTGCATATCCCAATGCTAAAAGCCGAAAAACCTGTGTGGGAGCTCACTTAGTAGTAAAGACATTAATTTTACCATTGTCTCTTATTGAGGGTTTTTTTTTTTTTTTTTTGGTATTTGTTTTTTTCTTATTTGCAACTTGTCTGAGTAGTAAAAATGTATAATTCATTTGCATATTTCATGATTCGCTCCAGGAAGCCTTTCAGAAGGCTATATTTTATGGTAGTTACTTAGAAGACATGACACTTAGGCGTAATTCGTTTTGATTTATATATAGTAGCGTTTATTTCCATAGGTACTTTATAGGATGCTTTAATTAGGCTGGGAGAAATGTGAAAATAAAGTTGAGTTTGAGGAACGAAAGAAAAAGAAGTGTTGGTATGAGTACTTTGATCTTATGTGTCCCAGGTCCTTATACATTGATTGAGAGTCCTGTTACAGTATAATCTACTGTCAGCTATTGTAGAGGGTACTTAGTATATGCTACTCCAAACACAATTGACATGAAACCATACAATAAACAGATCCCTCTCAAATAAAACATATTAAATGAAATCATTCGGATGTGACTCACATCAATATAAATTTCAATTTGTTTTGAACATGGTGAACAGGTCATGGTTTAGTTTGGGGGTTGCTTGCTTTCATCATTTGAGGGAGGACAGGCACTTAGCTCCCAAAATAATCAACATCGTAATATAATCTATTTATAATTATAATAGAGTTTGTGTGGTCTGTGTCGTTTATGGGTGCCAGACCTTTGGGCCAAGGAGGATTAAACTTTGCATGGGTGCCTCGTTTGAAACTGTTCAGGCTAAGATGGGGTGCATTTTTTTGGGGTACGTATAGTCTTATAGTCAAAGCACAAATATTGCTCTTTAGAGGTCAAGGAGACTAGACAGGGATTGAGTTATACATCAAAAAGTGACTGGGGTCTCAAAAAATAAATATATGAATAAAAATGTTTTATGAAAAAAAAAGAGTTTGGAGAAAATTGTAATTTTGTATTTGTTTTTTCAGGTGCAAAAATGGATTTCTACAAGAACATTGGATTTGTAGATTAAATAAAGTTAGTAGAAGTTTGTCTGAAAATTAATTTGTATATAAATTTGACACACAACAAAAATGACATTTAACTGAAATATCTTTCATTTTCTTAATAATTTTTAATCAAACGTCAATTTTCAACTTCTAAGAAGAAATGCAAGAAAATGATACAATTTGGGCATAAACTAACAGATCTCAACCTTACTATATATAATTAATTTTCAATTGCCAGAATATTTTATAACATAATTTTCGCAATATTTGCAAAAATGAACCAATTATTGAGGTATATGTTTTCGATGATATAATTTAATTTCCCACTCTGTCCTTGGTCAGAGCAACGCTGGGTAACCCTTTACTAGTTACATATAACAAGTTTATTAAATATACATGCATATATTCTATATTTGGGGAGGCGAAGGGGGAAACTTTTAGGTTGGTCATGGTTCCATATGAAAGAGGCATAAAAACTACGTTCATATTTCTTTCCAATTTAGATTAAATATATGTTATACAAGATATGCACAATCCCAAAATGTCACCTTGAAATTTCAATTACTTCAAAAGTGACAATGGTTTGGAGATTGGTCTAAGTTAAGTTATTTTTGGCAATCATTGGGATATCAGATTTTTAATAGCAGCTCTAACCTCTCGAGTAGGAGTTATTCTCTATAGCTAAACTGTCTACAATTGTGGTACAAATGAGCTTCACAGTTATTGACATTAATTCCTCATTAGCCGTGAAATTTCCCCATTATAACTTTTGGGTGACAATAATCAATGGAATGTTGACTCAATTTGTCCTAGGAGATATACTTTGTGAACTATAAATTTCTGAATCCTAATAGTTGCTTATAAGATGGGATACCTCGCTATTATAATTTATGACGGAATGACAATAATAATGATTGTCAATTTATTGATTATTTCATTTCTAAATGGCTTTCATTATATTTAACTAGTGATTCAATTGCAATGGAGCCCACACATAAGTTGGATCCACATAACTATTCCATAACTAATGCAGGACTTTCATAAATATCCAATATAAACGTATATCCGTATTAAGCGTTTCTGCCATAAGTCGATTCCACTGTTTATTAAATAACCTAACAGTGGGATTTTTCAACTCAAAAAATGTGCAAATGAGCACAAACTTTTCAAAAGATATATAGGGATGAATGTAAAATGTAAACAGGTCAACCCTCGAAATAGCTGTTTTTTTATATATAGAGGAGTATTTTAACAGTGAATAAATAACCCATGAAAAAACATTATATATTATTTGCCATAAACATGCATTTGTGTCTATTACGTTTGTGCTTTTATTTACTTTTTGCCAACTCATCAAAAGTGCCTTCTACTGAAACTGCATAAAACATATATTCCCATACACATACAATGAAAAGATAAGGCACTATTCGTTGTTTTATTATCTGCATCATTGACTTAAATAAATGCATAGACATTAGACGACATTCCTCATGATGTCTAACTAAAATGTGACTTGTTCTTTTGAATATTTCACAATCAACCTTTCTTATAATATACTTGGACTCCTTCCTTTGCTATCCATGATCCTTATGTAAGGAAGGGAATCACCAAAGTGGTCAACTGTAGAACAAATACTCTACAGCAGGTGTCGGGAACCCATGGCTCGCGAGCCAGATGGGATTATTTTGATGGCTGTATCGTGCTCGCAGACAAATTTGTAATAAAAAAAAAAGATAACATTAAAAATATTGTAGCTATTCTGCTGATAGCTGCTATCTTCAGTGTGGCACAGCGTTATCAAGGACGTCCGCAGGAGGGGAACTGGAGGGGCTGTAACCTCCCATGCTAACAAAAAAATCATTGAGTTTTTGGTTTTTGTAAAACAAAATATTTGGCAGAAAGATTAAATTTCACGTGAAAATATGGGAAAAAGTTCCTTCTGGCAAATTATGCAGCAGAGCAAAAGTTATAACTTGCTGAAATTTTTAAAACAATTACAAAAGCCCCCCTCCAATAAAAAAGAAAGATATATACTTATATAATCATGCGGCCACCTCTGGCTATAGTTCTGATTTCCTATTTTGCGAAGGAACAGTGAATGTAGATAATGTCTTTTATTAATAAGAATTTAGATAATTTTTTCACTTTATATGTGTTGGTTTTACAAAAAATACAGACATTTACTTGCATTTAGGGACAAACATATTGTATGGCTCTCACGGAATTACCTTTTAAAATGTGGGGTGTCCATAGCTCCCTCAGCCAAAAAGTTTCCTGATCCCTGTTCTACAGTGTGCGGAAGCAAAACAAAAAGTAAAGTTTAGTTCATGCTTTTTTGAAATAAATAAATGTACTTCAATTATTTATTTTCTATATTGTTGAATGTTCCAACGGCCTCATTACCTCCACAACAAATTTGAACAGAAGTTATTTTCTTGACCCTGTTTGTTTGTTTTTAGTCAGCAGGTTACGGCAATAGTTACAGATCCACTTTGATCAAACTTTGTACAAACATTATACATGTTTATAGTAAGAGACCATTAAATTTTGAGCGGTCAAAGTAACTCTCAACGTAAAAAATCAATAATCTATCATAACTTTGGACAAATTGAGATATAGCTCAATTTGATTTTAAGAGAGGCTTTGCGCTATACTATGTGCCTATTCTAGTTTTAAAGTATAAAGGATCAAAAATACTTTCAGAGTCTTTGAAGATTTTTTATGAGTCGTCCCCATAATAAAAAAAATGGTCAAAAGTGCCTGACCAACGTATCCAAAAGGCTTAGTTGAAGAAGGAGGTTAAGATCGTCCATATTGAGTATAAGGGTATCATTAACAATGATGTGAACCTTTAGAGAAAGCCAAATATCCAAAAAGAGGGCATGTGGTCTAACATATTGAGCTCCACCAAATATGAACAAACTGCACTTAAATAATCAGGATTGATTAACATTGAAACTTTCTTTTTTAAAAGTGACCTCTGTATTCTTCCATACTGTACCCACTTGGTTATTGGGTTTGGATGTTTTGAATTAATATGCCTGTACCGCGTCTAACCTATATTTGAACTCTTTAAAGTCTATAGTATAGAAAGAAGGGTCTGATATATCATTGAATTACCTCAGGAAGACTTTCACGAACTTTAAAGGCCGTCTTATTTCGTCACATTTAGCTTTTCTATAGCAAGACGAACCATTCAAAAAAAATTGTTGAATATATTTTTCTGGTCATAGCTGAGAAAATGATCACGGCCCGTACAATACATCCATGAAAAGTGCACTCTTTTTTCCTTCATTTTTGACCCACTATAAGTCCTTTTTATGTTCGTAAAATAGTTATTAAATGAAAGAATAAATCATGTTATTATCTTTATTGTGTTACACGACCTTCATCCAAAAAAGAACTGAAAAATGCCCGAATTAAATCAATTGGTAGTTAGCCAACTCTTCCCACCTATTAAATTAGTATTTCATGATTAATGGGAGTTTTTACAGCTGAACAACAATAACTAATTCGGAGTGGTCAACTAAACAACGTTTAGAACACAGACAAGGAAGGGAAAAACAGAAAAATTGACAGCTGATATTAAAATATAGTACACATTTTTATGTTCGTGACGTAAACTTGTGGAACATCTTAAAGGATTAAAATAACTTTTTTTATTTATAATTGATACTGATGACATGATTTGAAGGAGGGAATTGAATTAAAACAATCGTCTAAAGAATGTCTTAAGAAATACAATTTTTTTTTTTTGTTGTTTTTGTTTGATCAATTTATTTTATAACTATTCTACTATTTGAAAAGTAGCCTTTAGTTGGTCAAAAAAAGAGTAGTTGTATTTGTAGAGTATTCCTTGAACTAATTGACAATTTCTAATGGATTTAATTCTTCTAATAATAAAATTTGAAGTGGAAAGAGTAATTTGATTGGGGCTTTCTGTAGAAATTTCGCTAAAGATTTATGATTCTTTGATGCACCTATATAAATGCCGAAGATTTTCTTTCTTTTGGAATAGGTGTACATGAGAGACAGAATGCCGCAAATCTATAAAGGTAAAAAATAATCGATACCACTTTAATTGAGATATTTTTAAAAAAACGATCATTTTTTTAATGTATACAGATTTTTATATTGAATACAAAAAAGGCAGCAGCTTTATAAGGGATTACTATGCATTTTGTCAGCTGTTGCTCTGCTTATCTTGCCTGTTGTTCGTGCCATAAAGAGAGTATGGAAGAGAGAGGCTACCTATATCAACAGCATGGATAAAATGTTAAACTTAAGCATTTTTTGCAATGCATAAAAATGACTCAAATTCGGCATGGTAATCCAGACAATTAGAAAAATGTTTTGGAGGAGAGCTTTATGACGTTTCATTAAGTTAGCTGCAAGCAGCTATCAAGGAGAGAGGACAAATCCACCTCTGCATCAAGTAAGAACATAGACAGGAATTACTCCGTTGTGGATCCTCAATTCGACTCTGATTTCAACAAGGACTTATACAGTATGTCCAAAAATTGATGGTGGTTTTTAAAATAATCATGAGATAACCTAAACAAATGATTTATTTTTTGGGCGAAATACTTTATTTAC
>NW_027294701.1:0-963 GCF_016086655.4 Lepeophtheirus salmonis | reverse complement strand
TTTAGTGTTTTATGATTGAAGTAGTCCGTGTATATATTTGTCCTTGTTTGTTTATGTTGAGTCTCGTGTATGTACAGGGAGCGGGGATCAAATTGTTGCCTACTTTAAACCTTGATAACTTGAAGACGACATTATCAAATAAAAAACCGGTTACCAAATAGGAAAGCTATTCTTGTCAGCTGACGATACATAGTTCAGTTAGCATCATGCCGTCATCATATGAGGAGATAAAGAGCTATAAGTGGAACGAGGAGCTTTCGAGGTCCGCCGTAGTCATGGCATTGGTTAATAATGGAGGTGAAATCTCCAATTCAACGATTGCTTCAACCTTAGGAGTGAATTTACGGACTGTTCAGCGTATCCGTAAGAAGCTAGAGGACACCTGGGATGTTGATGCCACCATAAAGAGGGCACCCAAGGAGGAGGGCGCCGACAGGAAGGTCAGGGACACCGACTTTGTCGACAAGGTGAAGAAGATGGTTGAGGATGACCCTACCAGGTCCATGAAGGCCGGAGACAGGCCCTGGGTGTGGCAACAGGACTCCAGCACCCTGCCATGTGTCCAAAATCTCCATGCAGTGGTTAACTGAGAACTGTTATGACGTCGTAACCAAGGATTTGTGGCCTCCTAACTCTCCCGACCTTAATCCTTTGGACTATTTTGTCTGGGCTATGTCGAGAGACATACCAACAGACATCCCTATAGCACCAAGGCCAGCCTGATGGACTCCATCAAGGAGGTATTCGGCAACATGGACAATGAGATGGTTAGAAGAGCCTGCAGGCCGGTTCAAAGGCCGTATTGAGGCCGTTATTGATGCCAACGGTGATCATATCGAATGAATGGCTACTCTATACCTATATGCTCGTCATAGTTTTGATTTTCAATAAAAAGTTAAAAAATGTATATGTTGTGTTGTTTTTTGTAGAAAAATATTTTGGCGACAATTTGATCCCCGCTCC
>NW_027294700.1:0-789 GCF_016086655.4 Lepeophtheirus salmonis | reverse complement strand
AGGACCATCTTTATCTTCGTGGAGAATAAATTGTGTGTATGTGTAACTGACGTTACGCTCCGAAATTTGTCGATAATTTCTTAGCATATTTTAGTGTAAGTCAATTGTGGGTATCTTGTTCATTTTGGTTTCGTCCAGAGATTGTTGAAGAACTAAAAAACGCTCAACTAAATTTACTTTGACTTTTTTAATTGATTTATGAGGCAGAGCTTTGTTGTTGAGTTTGTGTGCAAACTTTATGGGCAGGCCAAGTTCCTTGTTATACAGTTGAGAAATATGATCAATACTGGCAGTAATAAATTCTTCGTATTGACAGTCTTTTATACTAAATAATTGAAATAAAAACGTTTTCTTGTTTTAAAAGTTGTTAGAAAAGTTTTTGAACATTGGTAATCTATCAAAAAGCAAGAAAATTTGACTTTGTTATGCGGAAACATTTTCAATCGATGACTGTAAAATTCCTTTACATAATAAATTATTGTAAAACTTGCAATCTCATGAATGTTCATACCAAACAAATGTTACTATTTACAAACCAAGTTCAATTAGCATTTTAATAGCAGATATGGCCAAATTTTTGATGATATTAGAGCTGATTGAAACAACTGGAATAATTGCAACAATATCTTAAATTATATTAATTATTGACAATTGATAAATCATGAAATAATTGAATGTTTAAATCCAAGGTTGTGTTCGATTCAGGTTCAGCAGTTATATCGGTTCCGGTCTCAGTTCTTTCATTTCAACGGTTTTGGTCTCGGTTCAGCTTTATCGGTTTCGGCCTTG
>NW_027294699.1:0-541 GCF_016086655.4 Lepeophtheirus salmonis | reverse complement strand
TGACAAATATTAAAAAAACCCACACATTTTGGTGTCGAAAGGGATACTTAATCAAACCACAGCTGTCTCATTTTTCAAATTAAAGCATAATAAATAAAATAATTAATAATGTTTTGGAAATGCTTTACCTTCAAATTTGTACATTTTAATAAATTTATTAAGATATCATTATTATTAAATTTCCGAGTAGTAAACATCCTTTCCTAAATAGATTCAATTATATTCCAAACTTGATTGAACATGCGTGTGTGATCATAAAGATTTGTTGCAGATATTTAATTGAAAATCCTTTTTGGAATCAGAGTAGAATCAAGATGGGAGTTTATATCATTTTCTCCTTTCTTCCTTGTCCCAGCTGATTGTAGCTCATCTAATTAAACCCCATGAGCATTATTCTTTGTCTCCTCAAAAACATTCTTCAAACTGTCAGGGTTATCACGTTGATTTTCAGTTTCCTTTTTTACGTGTCCATTCTACACTGGACTTTCATTTTAACTAATAAGTATATTAGGAATTATAAAGATAAAGAAAATAAAAATAT
>NW_027294698.1:0-632 GCF_016086655.4 Lepeophtheirus salmonis | reverse complement strand
ATAAATCTGGAAATGAATTATTTAGAGAACATAAACTTTTCCCCATCTGTAATAAACATTCAGTAAAAGAAACAGAGCTCTTTATTTTCAACAAAGTCATTTTGTATGAAGTTTTGATATGCTAAAATTAAAGGTTAGAGCTATGACATACATTAGGTATGTGAAAAAAGTACCAGGAAGGGCAAATTTCAATTGCCTGTGTAGAAAGGATTTAAAAACAATTTTTTTATGGGTTGCAGTACTGTATTTTATTTGAGCATGAACTATAGACCAGTTTTATGTCAATTTTAAAGAAAAAGTGGCTTTATAATGGAGAGTCAATCTTTACAAATACCAAAGGTGATCCAACAATTTTCACTTTTATAGTTATTTCATTTTATAATATGACTCTGAAACAAAATTTATCAAAAGGATTTTTAAAGCTTTAAGATTTTATTTTTTTATAAATACACAAAATGACTTCTAAATAACAAATTGTCCTACAAATCTGGGGGAAGTTGATCTGTTTATCATTATTGACCTTTAATCTAGCGTTATACATAATTATACTTTATTCATTTAAATCATATAGTTCAACATAGAATTATCATCAAAAATAATTTTGAGTGTATCTTACTTCATTTTTAATGCTA
>NW_027294697.1:0-629 GCF_016086655.4 Lepeophtheirus salmonis | reverse complement strand
ATCTTTTCCGTTTCATGAACCGCTAGAACCGGAACTGACAAAATTGAACCGAGACCAAAATATATCTCAATTCTTGTACTTTTGTTCCTGTATAGAATATATAATAAAGAAATACAATATAAAAAATAAATTAGCTTTAATCAACAAGTCAATTTTATGAGTTTCTTATGTGCAATTTCAACGTTTTCCAATGATTTTTTAGCTCACCAGGGTGATATAGTAGTATCTGAGTTTCAAATAGCTAAGGGTTTCTTATAGATCTGGAAAATGGTTTTAGGTACCAGACGCTGTAAATGAAATAGATTATGGATCCCGGTACGCTACTATGCATGTAGGGCGCCTACAAATGGTAACTATAATATTTTTTAGGCAAGGTTTTATAGCCGTTGCATGATATTTAAAAATTGTTATAGGTCGATGTAGGGATGAAGAGGTTGGGAATCGCTTATCTACTGTATAAGTGTTTATATTTTTGATTGAGTTACTTACAAACTCTTAACTTACTAATATTATATTTATATAATTGTAATATCCCATAAAAACTATCAATAATTAATTATTCTTTAGCCACATAATCTTTAATCAAAATATTATTTTGTAATTTAAATTATCTTAATACATTTTCTATC
>NW_027294696.1:0-64520 GCF_016086655.4 Lepeophtheirus salmonis | reverse complement strand
AGTAATCAATATGTCATTTTTTTTGTTTTTGCAATTGAAATTGCAAAGTTTTCCAATGAGTTTTGTATGTCGCTAGAATGATATGGTTGTATCTGAGTTTCAAATAGCTAAGGACTTCTCATGGAATCTGGGAAAGGGGTTTTAGGCGCCACATATTTTAAATAAAAGAGGGAAGGAGTAGGGTTGATTATGCATCCACGTCCACTTCTAAGCTTATAATGACGAAAATAAAGACAAAATAATTAATATTAATATACTTTATAATCGTCTAACTTTACCATAAGTAATAGAGAACGTGCCTTTCATATATTTTAATTAAATGATTTAACACAACTCTAAAGCCTGAAAAACTCTATTAATTGTAAGGTAAATCAACCTATCAAGATCCATGGCACTGGAGTAACATGTCTTTATTTTAAAAAAGTTCAAAAATAAGTGGAAATATTCACATGGAAATGATTGAACTACTTCAAAGGGATGAAGAAAATTGTTAAGTATCAACACCATTCAATGTAAAATATGACAGAGGATGCTAAAACACTGAGATTTTTTTTTATGAACCCATAGGTTTCGAACAACAGTTTCTTCATAGAGTATATCCTAAATACGGCGAATCTTCACTAAACAAAAGGGTTTGGCGTGGAAAAAAAGAAAAGGAAAAAAGTCAAAGAATATGGAGTTAAGTTTTACTTTGAGAATGGTCAAAATGGAAGTGAAAATGACGCAACTTTTCCAAAGAGTCAAATTCCATACACTATCTTTAGTCGGCTCCCTTCAATTATACAGAATTAAAACACTCTAACTTCTCGAGTTCTTGTAATCCCATTGTATGTACTTAACTTATATTTTTGTGGCATACTTAACTTTTTATGTTTAATTAAAATCATAAAACATAATCAAGTGTGGTAATTGTCACAGAGGTGGGTATCTATTAATTTATTGTCGTAATAATATTGCCTAAAACCACCGTAAGTCCTTTTCCAAAACTTTTTGAGTTTACAATAAAATACCACCTATTGCAAAGAAACAATGTATTTCTTCAATTTCAAAAATTAAAAATTGACAATCAAGGCATACTTCAGGATTAGATAGCTGTGATGTTAGTCATAAGTTTAATATAAGTAATGGAACAAAAGGATTGGTTGCTCATACCATTATAGATATATTTCAATAGAATCTGATGAGAAATGAGGAATCATTACGAAACTTAAACCTGCTTCAATTAAAAATTTATTGTATTGTTAAAATTTATCTAATTTAAGTTGGTTTCCAACACAAACAATAATTATATCCTAGAAGTAACTTTTAATTGTTTAATTATGTTTATCAATCTCATAAGAAATCCAATAGTTTCTTTACACAGAAATTCATCCTTCTGACTCTTAGTAAACTTTAATTTTCTTAAACAAATTAAATCATACCATTTCTGTGATGTGTCGATAAACCAAGCAGTGACTAGAAGATTCTTATCACTTTTATTCATTAGTACCATATATCTAATTGACTTAATTACATCATAAGACCAAAAATTTAAAGCTTGCCTAACCTTCATTTTGCCATATTAAATTATTCTGATTTTAGATTCATAAAATTTACAAGCAGGTTATAAAATTAATTCTTTTTGAAATTTTCTGCTACAATTTGAATATGACTTAAGGAAATAGTATGGAGGGAAGATTTTCTGAGGTAACAATCCCTTCTAATGAAATAATATCATTAGAAAGAATTAGATTTATCCAATTTTTCATGAAATGGGATGGCCAGAAAGAAAGTGATTTTTTTCAATTTGATTAACTGGATTATTAATTTTATTCATTAATTGAGATTTAACTCCACAATGGAATCGCCATAGCTCCTGGACGCTTGAGAGTTATTCTATGAAACTTTATGTGTGTACGTTCACGCCCAGGCGATTTCTAGAGAAACAGATATACTATATGTATATGGATTTCACCAAAAAGATTCCTTGGTTTCGTTGGAGTAATTGTAATACTATAATGATTACTTATACTAAATCAGTGCAACTCCATCTCAACAATTAAAGGAACATAAAAAAAAAAAAAAAAAACTCCATAATTTATACCAAATCCTCGGCAAATTTTGACAACCCATATCCGTCGAAATACTATTGACATCAATTTTTAATTCTCTTGGCATATTAATTAAACTGGTAATTACTGGGGCATACTTTTTTCGATTAGACACATTTGGAATAAAATTGTGTGTAGCAACTTATTTCCACCTAATAGTAGAAACCCCAAAGAGCATAAAATCCAATGCTTAGTTTCATCACCTTTGGAATTTGGAAAGGTTGATTCTACGAATATGGAGAACCTTTTTCCGTCATAATCGACAGAAACTTTAATTGAAAATTCATGTAAAGTCAAAGAAGCTTTCCTATCTATCTTTGTCGTAAATCTCGCCATTACTTTTAGAATATCAAATACTTCATACAAAATTCCTTCATTGAACATAAAAAACCTAAGTTCTTTTCTGAAGTGTTCTTACACTCGGAAAAGGTGAATATTGACTTAAAAATTATTATGCAATTCTTAATTTGAGGGCCACTTTAATTGACTTATTCGTAAAAGTTATTCTTTTCGAGTTTTTTACGGTTTGATTTCTTAGGGCATCGCCGTAAATGTTTTTTTATGCACGATAAACTTTCATTTTATAAATTACTTATCTCTGTTTTCCTTAGTTTGATAGCTTGTTTAAGTGAATGTATATTGCTATCTTGCTCTCTAATCTTGTGTAGGTGAGTATGAGAATTATAACACAAGGACTCAGCTTGGACTTTTCTCATCATATCCGAATCCAAGTATGCTAAAAATTGTTGGAACACCATCAGTCTTTAGATAACTCACCAACTCTAGTTTTTGTAGGTAATTGGCACCCTCTTTTGCATGTTCTGGCTTTCTCTCCAAAAAATATATATATGCGGCGTTTGGCATCTTAGCACTTACTTATGGGTGATTGAGTGCAAAAACTGGTGATAACAGTGCCTACTCAAATCCAATTATCAATTAGCAATAACGCAGTGGCTCCCTATTAACAGATAGATAACCCTAAGCCATCTATATGACAAGCGTTTATATCTTGGTGTGTATACAGCCCTGAAGATAATGGTAGGTTGTGTGAAAGCTGTGGTCGACGATAGCCAGTTCTCTTTCTACTAGGACGGAAACAACTGCAAGTAATCCCTGTCCAGGTTGCAATCTTTGTCATATCCTTCAGGGGGTATTTAAACACAAACCTCCCCTCCGAACTTCTCGGTTCGATAAAATATAAGAAATGATAACCAATTCCAAGATTAAACATTGCTTTTATGGTCATCTTGCTTGTGTTATCCCTTTTGGGGACACTTATATGAAGCCGGGCATTATCGATACTAAAGGGGATAATATTTTCATTGGAGAATAGACAATAGCATTTTACAAAAGGTGCCTCAGCTATTATGAAACTAAACAGAAAACAAATATGGTATTGATGACGCAAAAGCTGCCTTCATCAAGTTTCTTCTTCTCCCTCCAATCCAAATGTGATCGTAGTCCCCTTCGTTGCAACCCGGGGAAGAATTATAGCTAAGGATTTATTTTCCTTTAT
Organism: Lepeophtheirus salmonis; assembly: GCF_016086655.4. Taxonomy (NCBI): domain Eukaryota; kingdom Metazoa; phylum Arthropoda; class Copepoda; order Siphonostomatoida; family Caligidae; genus Lepeophtheirus; species Lepeophtheirus salmonis. The sequence goes on along the minus strand of NW_027294696.1, from coordinate 60,914 downwards.
CACACAGATTAACAGGATACCTACACTCTTTCTACAATTCATAAAATTGAGAACCGTCTCTTCCTCCAATAAAGTATTTCAAAGATGGAGAGATTCCTAAGCCTTTTTTTTTTTTTTTTTTTTTTGCAAAATCATCTCTTACGTGCCTTTAGCGATTCACTACATTTTCCCAGAGCGCAGCAAGGCTTATAAGCCATCTTTTTCCAAAACTACAACAACTTTTCTTTAGAATCAGAGATCCCTTGTGTCCTATTCTTTTACTCGTCGCAGCTGAAAGTGTGGAAATTCCTCCTTTTCTTACACTCTAATAGACCCTTCTTTAAATCCACCAATTCAATTTTTCCTCGATTTCAATCATCTGGTAAGAAAAAAGTTTATTTTACAACTTGGATGCCCACTGGAATGTGGACAAAAGTCCCATTAATCTTCTTAGTATGTGCCACTTACAAGTAACAGGGACTTTTGTTCAACACTGAGGAAATATGTGAGAGTGGTTCAATTAAAGCACTTAGCATTCATCTTGATCGTATTCGGAGTGTTGTAGTTCCAATCTTTATCAAATTCCACATACTATCTCCTTTGCTTAATTTTCCATATCAAGGTGCCTACGTTCATTCTGTTCAATGAAGTCGTGTAATATCTCTAACAAGGAATTGGTTGGGTCATAATTTGGTATGTCACATGATACACCAACAGCCGCCTTCTATACTGAAATATCTGCTAGGGCTTAATTGAGCTTGAAGTTAGGTCCAACCAACCCTTTAAGCGGCGTCAGAAGGTGTTAAGGGAAAGTAACAACCTTGACATTTCCATAATTCTGAATGCAGATGACAGTGGATTTACCTTTTAGTTTATTTTGGTAGGTAATGTTTTATTCAAGTAAAATAAGATCATCCAAAAGCTTTATTCGAACTATCTTTACACTAAAGTTTTACAAAATGGGGTTGAACCCCAAAGTCAAAGGCTTTAATAACTATATTTTTCCATCCTGTTCTGACTTTGACGTGCTAGACAAATATTTATCGGCTGAACTACAGATAATTGCCTCCAATGTTAAAACAAACTCCAAGGCGTCCCATTTGACACCCCTTGTGGATGGTAACCTATTTTGAGCATGCCTGCATATTTGCTGTAATCTCACCCATTTCTTACAAGCTTGCATTGTCATCCAAGTCGAAAGTATAAAAAGGCACTAGATATAAATCCTGATTTTCTCTTCACTCGACAAGAAAGGTTATGTGAACCATACCTTGAATAATATTCCTTGCAACAACTCATTCTTCAAGCCCATATAGTTGCAGTTAAGGTAGGACCCGTTTTTGTGAGCAATATGAAACATCTAAAATCAAAAAATATAATATACCATAAGAACATACAGCTGCGCTCAACTCACGTAACAAAACACTAAATAAACCATACAGTATGTTGCCTATCATTTCCGATATTGAAAAAACTGTCTTCTCTTTTGAAAGTATGGTTTTTCTTAAGCAGGAGCTAAAATTCACTTCCAAGGTCATTTCTTCTATGCAATCACTAATACTATCCTGAAGCCATAACATATTCAGCCTTTCCGGCACAGCTATTAAATTTTCTTTGATTACTGGATCGTCTTCAAATAATGGGTGACTTACTTTCGAGGACGCAAACTTTCATTTGTCTTCGTGACAAATCCAGTTCAATATAAAGTGCACCGTGTTTTTTGTTTGATTTAAACTTTATTTTATTGTCTTAGAAATGCCTCACTTATTATTTTTTTATTTCCTGTAATGTGTCTCTTACCCGATATATATGTGCCAGTTCCGGAGTTAGGTAGGGGTACACGAATGTTGTGTCGTGGTGTATCTGATCTCGTCCAACGCAAAGTTAACCAACAGACGGGAGTGAGGTCCGGCTGTGTACAGTAGGGACCGATTGTTTATAGGCTACAATGTATTTGTGCTTTAATTTCACAGCTTTTGGATCAGCCAAACTCTTTAACAGATTATCCGTCTTGTGACACCTGAAATTAAACCCCTCATATATTGTTCAATCAGATAAGGATTTCGATTGATCAGCCTGAAAGGATATTAGACGGCTATCAAATGGAAGCTTTATGGATTTAGAGGTACAGTCTTACTTGTCCTTTAATGCTCCCTTATCATCTATGCTGAATAGTAACGTTACATAATGTCATGGACTACTAGTTGGAAACACATGGTTTCAACAAACCCTACCCTACAGGCTGAAGCTTTTTAAGTATTAGCTAACCAACAAAGTCCCCTTATGGGTACACCAAGAAATAAATTATAATGAAGACTACAATTATAAACACAGACTTAATACTTACAGATAGATTTTGATCTTCTCTTTCTTTCCATAATTTATTTATAAGGCCATTAATTGTTTTAATTTATTTATTGTTTTATGATAAGTGTCTGTCATATTGCAGCTATAGAGTTCAGTTAACTTTACAAAAAGCAAATAAGAAGAAAGAAAAAGTGGAATTAATAATATAATATTTTTCTTTGAATATAAAAAAATATGCCTCTTCAAATTAGTTGCAAAAAAAAAAAAATCAAATAATGTCAAATTAAAAATACAAATTTTTTACAACATATTACTAGTCATATTCTTACACAAAAAGTTTATATATACATGCTTCATTATTTTCGATTTTTTTTAAAATATGTAAATCAATTACGCCTGAGTCTGCCACCACTTCATACTGCTTTTTAAAGGTCATCATCACAGGTCCCTCCTCCCCCCCCCCCCAACCCAACCCTCTATATCTACTCCTCACGACTATTTATTGGCCTTGCCTTCTTTTGACATAGAATTGTTCTGTTCTTATGTTTAATGAAAAATGTTACAATTTATGATCCAAACTAGTACCATTTATATAAATATATATATTTATTAATGTCTTGTCTATTTATTATGGACTAGTAATGTAACCTTGTTATCTCAACCGTCAAGCCAATGAAAAAAAAAAAAGATAAAATTGTAGAGAACAGGATGAAAAAAAGACCTTAAGAAAAAAACAACGAATTTAATATAAAAATCTATTTAAAATGGAAACATCTACCAAAGAAAATGACATAACAGCAACTTATAACAACGTTTATTTATTTTTATTTCTATATATTCTAAAAAATTTCAATTAAAAATTATATGAAGTTCTTCAAATAGTATACGCAGATTTATTTGAAATTTATGGCATAATTAAAAATATATATATTCAGATAAAACTAATAATGATATGTTTTTTAAATTACATATAGCTGGCCCCTTTTTCGACTTGCTCTTCTAAAAATTGTTGTAATCCCCTATAAAGTAATGTGGAACAATGATTCTGAAATATCTGTAAATATGAATAAAAATGGCAATTTAGAAAAGCAAACACCAAAATAAATATTAAACACATAAAAATATAATAATAATGATTTCTCCGTACATTTACTTCATAATGAAAAATTGATTTTCCTTTTAAAAAAACCATCATCTTTAAGCCTTATGCAAATTAGAACAAGGATAACATATAAAAAAAAACAGAATATAGCCATGAACAACTTGTTCAGCAAAAGTACAACAATTTTTAAGAAGATTATATGAGTAAGAAGAAGTTCTGTGAAATAAAAGAAAGAAACCAAGAAATGATACTAAAGAACTAAATTCATGTTTTCCAAATCAAAATCTTGATAAAACACTAAACAAAACGAACCAAAAGCGCTGGAAAAAGGGATAACAAAAATCCATTTACTGAAAGGGAATCAGTTCTGTATGTTTCCATAAAAATAATTCATGTATTAAGGAAATAGCAGCAACTAGTTAGCACATTAGCTAAGATAAGTCTAGAAAGTCAATTAATACTATTATTTTACAATATAACAAATCACATTAGTTGATCGGAGAAGAGACAGCTACACATCAGCATGGTATGCGGATTTCACCCCTGAGGAGGAACTCAATGGAACTAGGACAACATAATTCCTTAAGGGTATCACTACATAAAGACCGAAATCAGTTTAAAGGAAATCTGTAATAGAAACGTCTAAGAAGCAAAATAAACGGATACTCCCTAAGTTTATTATTAGGCTTAATTATATTTTTAATTCATTCATTTTCAATAACAGTAAAATCAATTTTTTGGCCACCTAAAGTTTATTTCAACTTTAACAAATATTTGTTTGTATTGAAAAAATTTTAAATATTAGTTTTCTAATTATTAAAAATAGAAGTTATTAACCAATATGGATAAACCGTACCAATAATACAATTCCAAACAGTATTATTATATATAATATTCTGTTAGACCATTTTTGCATAATTTATATTTAGCATGAATATTTTTATTCATAATTTAAAGTTACATTCTAGGCAAAATCAAGTGTGGCCTTTACTAACTAGAAAACCAAGCCAGATATCGAGTATTGTTTTTATTTAAATAAATATTAATTCATATTATCTATCAATACTAAAACAAAAACTTTTCTCTAAAACTTTTTTTCGATCATCGAAAAAAAAAAATATGAAATCCGAATCTACATAATACCTGCTCAGACTGAAATGTTGGTAAAACCGGGCTTCCTTGCTTATATAAATTATATAACTGTTTTGATATTAGAAAAGGAAATAATGTTGTTCTGTTTTTCTTGATTGTTCGTTCTTAATCAAATCATTGTTGTAATCACAAATCCCGTTAATAATGAATAGTCTTACATAAGACATAAAAGATGCTAACGCTATTAATAATGCAAATTTTGTTGTTCAAAGTATTTAACAAACTCTCTGTTTAGATTTTCATGAAAATAAGTTTATAGCTTTTATCATGGGTGAAGTGTCGTTTTGTAAAAAAACGGCCAACGACCTCGAAAGAAGTTACCCACAATTGAAACATATTAATTGTGTAGCTCATGGACTCCACAACATGGCTGAGCTTGGATGTAAGAAATTACCAAAGACCAACGAGTTAATTTCAGAAGTTAAACTTTTTTTTGGAATGCCAGGCAAAGAAAGCGGAACTTTAAAACTTGTTACCAAATCTCCTAATCTTCACTACAAGAATAACATTATGAATGGTCTCAAACGTGGTCTTATCTTCAAATGCCCTGCAAGTAGTTTGTCTAACATCTGCTTCTTCGGTCAAAGACTTGGTTAAGTTATTATTGATGTATTCAAATATTTAAAAAAAAAAAGTAAATAACAGCTACTTTTTCAAATTTATAATTAGCATAATGCTAAATCTTCATAATCTTCGAGATACAGCAATATGGTCAAGGACAACTACCTGAATCCTCTCAAAGGGGGTTTAACTTCGAATGGGGTGCAAGTAGCTTGTCTAACATCAGTTTCTTCGATTATTTACATGGATGTGCTTCATGGATTCAAAAATGTTGACATTTAATTTATTTAAGATAAGTATAGGTCGTTTTAAATACTGAACTCAGTAATTTACTTTTATTTATTAGCTTTAAAAATGATTTACAAGACAAAGAAAGAGGATTCTACATGGAATTTGAAGTATGGTAGAAAAAAAAACCGATTTTATTTCGACTCATAATTATGATATTTATTTTTGTATAAAAACGTCTCATTATATTTTGTAAATATACAGCATACATTTTTCCCTTATAATTTTTTATATCCGCTTGAAATGTATTAATAAAAACTTCAATTTCTTGTCATTTGTCATTATTAATTTGCTTTACTTTCCATGTACAACTACTATTAACAAGTCTAACTAGTATTTTTTGTAATAGTTTATGGTTTTTTTAGTTGAGTGTTTCTTTTTATTATTATAACCAAACTGCTTTAAGTTAATATCACAAATATAAGTAATAATAATACTTTGATTTATAAATTTATTAGATATCTGCTGTAATGGGTAAAGTGGTTATCATAAGATCTTGATTAGTCTATTGTATCTATTAGCACCTTTTATAAATATTTGTAAATAGATCTAGCATAAAGAAATTTGGAAGTTTTTCCATCATTTTCAGGAAGTACCGTGTACAGCCTAAAAAGTGTAAGTCTTTATTTAGGACTAATTAATGCATTCTCGTACAAGGCCACCCTCAGTCCTGTCCAGTTCAGTCCTGTATATTCCTAAAAACTAATAAAGTTCGGTCCTTGAATACGTCAATCAACTTGACATATTTCTTCTTTTTTTAATGAGTTCTAGTACTAAAAGTCCGAAGGGCCGATCCTACTACAGGCCTGGAAAGAATCAATTAGGACTGACACAACATTACTCGTAGGTATATACAGGGTGCTACGAAAAAAACTTTGCACTTTCGATCAATAACTTTTTCAAGATGTATTTCAGCAAAAAGTTGTAATAGGGTATGTCAATACAATAAAAATAACTAACATGATGTCTTGGCTAGCCTAATCATCGATGTGACGTACATGCACCCAAAAAGATCAGGTTTTTCGGCTTCTAATACACAGAGAAAGATTTTTAATTTTTTTTTTTTTCATATTTTGTTTATTTTTAGTATTTGACCGGAACAATTTGACCTTATTCACAAAAACCTTGATTTATGTTGCAAAAATGAACTATAATGAGTTTTTTTGCCACACCCGGAAGATCAGGGAATTCCTGAATTTGAAAGTATCAAATTATTTTTATATTAACAGTATTCCAGTGTTACTTGTAATATAGAAGATTCTCATTTCTTTACCAGAATCAAGTTATATTTTATTTTTTATAATTAATTTTAATCAATAGTCCCATGTGTTTTGCTCCCGTCTTTTCCTCGCATTCCCTCAAATGACAAGCCCCAACCAATGCCAATATTAGTGGTGTCGCTAGATCCTTTTTGTGGGGTTTAACCCCAAACAGCAGACAGCTAGCAACGCCCTTAAGCAATATCACAATTGGACATTTGCTCAATTATTTGAACACGAAAAACTTCACAGAATATACATATAATGCTAGAGAGCTCAAATTTGGACATCAAACGATAGAAGGATTTTATATGGGTTTGATTCAATCAATAACGTTATTGGATGGATTTGGTATTAGTTTATTTACAGGCAAATATCTACACGGAATTACAAGGATATTACGTTAGATAAATTGATACACTCAATGAGGTGAGGTGAGAATTATATCTAGTTGATGACAGTTCCAAAGGAACATTGTCCTGTACATCCTTTCACCATTTTTTCGGGATTGTGATTGTATAGGCAACTCTGTAAGACCGTCTACACTACTCAAACCTAACCGATGAACAGGGCTTCATAAATTTCCATTTTCGTAGCAGAACTTTTCCATTTCCGAACCTTAATTTATAAGTTCTTGGATATACTCTCCCAATTGCAGTCCCAAGGCATCATTGAAATCCAGTCCTGTATTTGGAATTTGGTATTTCCTTCAATTTTCTTCAGAGTTTTGGTTACACAATCATGATATTAATTCCTCCGGCGTATTTGGATGTCCGTTCTCTCTTTCCATGAATTTAAAAGTTTGCTTTGTAAATTTTTACGTTGATCTAATTTAGTGGTTGAATATAATTTCTTCTGGAAACTTCTGATGATCTTTTGAGGTATTTCTCCACTCTAGCAATGCCTTCATCAATTTTTTCGCACATAATTCACACTCTTCTTCACAAATGTCTTCATTGCTTAGATACAAGCCTCTTCGGGTTGGTTGAACAATTTCTCCACCTCCTTATTCTTTTGGAATTTCCCTCCATTTACTGGATTAAAATTGGGGTTCTCTGATAAGCATCTTTTTGGTATTCCAAACATTGCAAATGTGGGTAAAATAACCTGCAAAAATTCATTTGTTCTTGAGCACCGACCCAAATCATGTCCTGAGCACTGATCCACCTGAATGATTTTTTTTTTCATATTGAAAGATCTCTGGAGATGCCTCCTCAAACGTGCTATTGGTTATTTGAGATTAATTCAAAACATCTTCCTTAGCTCATGACCGAAGCAACCTTTCGCATATTTCACAACCATATACTTTTACTTTGCAATGTTCTGATCGATTTTCGGCCAATATATAGCTTGACGAGCTCGTTCCTGGTTCTGAATGCCATGTAGGCTTTCCAATATAGATTTTCTTAGGAAATTGGAAAAACTATTCTATGATTTTATATAATATCCCTCCTGTTCTAATTATGCATATTGTGATGTAAACTTCGTACCTATCTAAAAATAATTATTAACTCTTGCAGTTCATTGTGTGAGCGTTTCTCACTTAATTTCTTCTTAATGTAAATTGAATAGTCCAAAGCAATGATATTGCAGATAAAAAATTCAATATACAGGGCCCTGTTGCAGATAAATTTGGACCAAGTTTAAGGGCACCAAGATTCTTAATGAAAGGTTCTTAAGAATACCGTATTTAACACAAAATGAGCATGAGATAATTTTGAATTTTATATGAAGGAGAGATTTTCTACTACTTCCAGGCAAGCTGTAATGCCTAGCAATTGCTTATAATATATGGTTATGATTCTTACAAACGCAAATATATAAATATATATCTTTTTTTTGGGGAGGGGGGGAGGTTAGTAAAAATTACAGACTGATAGAAAAAAACATTGGTAACGTCATCTGCTATCCTATTTGGAGGTTGCAAAGTATTGAGATTTGTTTGATGTTTAGGTAGGAGAAAAAAGAGTGCCATTTGGCAGTTAACCAAAGGAATTGGAATACCGAGGAGCTGTAGTTACTTATGTACTAATTAACTCTATAATTGGTGAAAGTGGTTGCCTACGGCTTATATAAGTCGAAAGAGTGAAAGCAGATTTGAATAAAACTGGAGAGGATGTCAAGATTTGGTTTGTGGATATTAAAGGCCCAAATTTATTACCTCAAGTCCGAGGTTTGTTTCATATTACTTAAAACTCTTTTAAAAAGTTTAAAATCACTTAGGAAAATAATATATTTTGTCACACTTTAGCAGCTTTGCCTTTGTCAGTATTTTTGAGTCTCTGTAAAGAAGACAGATTTACTCTGTAATTCTAATGTGTGGTAAAACAGCTGTGTTACAGCTGTTTCAAAAATCAAAGACTTAGCTTTTCAATGAACTATCTGAGCCGAAGTCGAGGTTATGTAAGCCATCACAACACATAGATTTTGACCACCCATATCGACCACATTTGTTAATAAGGCATTCCCATAAAATAGAAAGTTTGGAGTTACGCTATATAATTCATACTATTCGTCACATCATAATTTTTGGAATAAAAAAGAAGGATCAATCCCTATTCACAGAAAATTAAACTTTGTTGGATACAAAATTTCAATTATTAAATTCTTAGAAAAAAAATCTCGAATATTAAACTTTTGGGAACATAACTTAAAAAACTAGCAACTATTCTCAAAAATTAAATTTTGGGGGAGAAAAAACATCACAGCTGAAATATGTTCTTTTTCCAAAGAAAATAAATACATCAACTTTTTCTTCGTTCTGTGATCACACAAAAAATTCAAGTAAGCTACATTCTTGTCCCTGATTTACAACAAAAGAAAACCAAATGAAGAAATTGTGGCTTATAGTCAATTTATATCCATAATATCATTTTTCAGACGTTGGCAATTTTTGAAATCTCCCATTTTTTCTATCAGGTCGAGAATCAGAAGATATCCTTTTTAAGTAAAATAAAATTACACATTTTTAGTGTAGCCCCATATCACCCCAAAGACCCTCTCATGGACAACTTCCCTGCCAGCAAGCTATATTGCATCGATAATTATCTATCTGACCATTGTTATGCCGTCCTCTGCATATTCTCGTAAAATAACTACATATTTTCCAGCTACGGAAAGCCGTTGCTCTTGCACAGGGACTGTAGGGGCGTCAGCTATCTTTGAGTTTATTTAAAGTGTTAAATCATGGAACAACCCTTCTTAACCCCTTACAGAGTTTCGTTTTCAAAGAGAATTCCCTCAAAGGCAACAATTGTTTTTAATTAAATTTAATAGTTTTTGTTCGATTTTAATTACAAAACTGTTAATATGTTAACAAGTAAGTAAAAAAATAAATGTGATTAAAAACTTTACAAAAATAAAGAGAAATCAAAAGTATAACACATATTAACACCCATTGAACACCCGACGGTACATTTCCAGCTTTCCTCCATCATTCCCATTCCCCTTTATTTTTAATTGTTATGGTCAGTGGTCCTTCCGAACATAGAAAAGCCAGATTTGCAAGTTAGCAATTACTTTTGACAACAAGTTTAAAATCTTTGTAAGATTGGCTGATGAAACTTTCAACTGTCGTCTCCAGGACACTTATGACTGAACTTTTTAGTACAATGCAGTTATATTTGTCCTTTTTAATACTATAGGATTTTTTCAGAGAGCACATAAATGAAGTTATAGAGGGATATATCTTAACTGCTGTCCTTTTTCTAAAATCTAATAGATCGGTCTGAGGTGTAGCCCAATAATCCTCCTAAGACACTCTTATGGAAGCTATTGGCCTTAGGTAAGGACACGTATGGCAGAGAGTATCTTATCAATTTTTAAGGTGTAAACTCATGTAAGGGACTTGATTGCCCTCTTTGCACAATTAGCACCTTGCTCAGAACTCAATTGGGTACATTACCCCACCTTTTCAGGTAAGTCCCTATTAGGCAGACTACTTCAATCTTCGGTGAACGTCATTGCCCGAAGATTATAATTCTGAAAGAGAGAACCAGCAGAATACCGAGAAGCTAATTGAATCTCCTACCTGGTGTTCTTCCTATTAAAAGTGAAAAATTCCAATAACTCTATTCTGGATAAGGACGAGTTTTTGGACTATGATGTCGTAGATATTTGCAATCCACAATACGGGTACTATTTCTTGCAGTATTTCCAATATCAGCGCAGAAATGGATCCAGGCAAAGCAGTCATTGGTTCTATGGACACAATCGACATGGTAAAAAAGTTTAATAGCATGGAAATTCCCTTTATTCTTAATCAAATGTCTACAGGTAAGGCATATTTCAATGACATATAAGGATTAAAGAGGCCTTTTGAACAGAGATCTTCATTCAAGTTCAAGGTCGTTGGTTTAAAACAGTGGCTCTCCCAACCGATTTTAACCCATGCCCAACCAATGCATTTCTTAAATGTTGATGCCCCACGATATTTGACTTACGGTGTTAAAAAATGAATTGTTATTCACAGTAAGGAAGTTTAAAAACATTGACGATGGAACAGTAAAATAAATAAAGATTCCAAACATATAATAAAGAACTGAAATCAGAAGTAGAAATATTAAATGAAATTTATTCTGTAATACTTTGATCATTTTAATTATTGAACTAATAAAAAATAAAAATTGAGCCCACCTAAAGATGTAGGTTATTGAGATCCTTATGCATCATATCTACGACAGATCGATTTTATATCAGGCTCGAATTTAGTCAACTTGATTCTCAAGTCTCTTCGTTCAGTGATATCCAGTTGACTTCTTTTTTTCAATAGCATATTATTGATAGCACTAAAACAATATTCAGCTAAATATGAAGATGGAAAGGGTACAACAATTTTCTTGCAAAATTGGTTGAATGGGGTTATTTGGTTTCTGTCTCATCACAAAGCCATGCCCTCTACCCTTTTATATAAAATAAAGTTTTAACTGACTCGTCATTCTGCATTTCTGGGAGTTCTTCTTGGTACTGTATCGAACAATTAGATATATTCACTAGCATTGGCTCCATCACAAATGTTGGAAATTCAATTTGATTTAAATCAGAAAACCGTTCGTCAATATCATGGACAATTATTTCGAATGATCCACAATGACAAGTACAGCATTATCAGTCACCTCACATTTTTTAGCCAACTGAAGTTGTCAAATGTTTGTGAGAAATATTTTCTTAACATACGTCTATAAAGCTAACAAAGCCTAATATCTTTGTCTTTGCATCCACAAGAGTTCTATTTTATCCTTGACGTTGTTTTTTCAACAAATTCCTTTTCTCAAAAGTATCTGTCAAATAACTCATAAATGCTTTACCATCAAGGGTTAGCAGGTGGTTCATTTCCGGCTGTTTACATCAAAAGACAATAAGAATATCATATAAAACCATGAATCTTCTCAAGCAATTTCCCTTTGAAAGCCACCTTACATTAGTGTGGAGTAAAAGTATCATATAGTTTGCATTTTCATTTTCACAAAATTGATTGGATAGACGCTCACATTTTGCATTAGATTTGATAGCCTTAATACATTTTATAACTGAGCGTAGTACCTCATTAAGAGGAGGAGTAATATTTTTGGCTATAATCATAAAAATGAATGACACAGGGCACAAGAATCATTTCTGGATTTGCATATTTCATCAATTTAAGGCAGCCGTTTTTTTTGCCCATCATATAAGGAGGACCATCTGCCACATGTTTTCCATAGGTATATTATTGACGTGTAAGTAATTAGTTAGTTTACCATATATATCAGCAGCAAAAGTGGTGGTTTGTAATGATTTGCAGAATAGAATATTCTTGACCAATATATCTTGCATATGCTAACAATACAACTTCACTGTCTCTCAGGGTAGATTCATCCATTTGCAGTGATAAATTTCTAGATTTTAAATTTTCGATAAGTTGGGTTTCAATATCTTTGCCCATTTCATCTATTCTTCTAGTAACAGTATTGTTACTTAGTGGCATGGCTTTGACAACGTTTTCATTTTTCTCCAAGATTGTTTAGAGAAATACTGATATTTATGGTTTTATTAAATCCTTTCCTATAGTATAATTTTTCCCACATTTACCAATGAGTAAAGATATCTCATAACTAGCCTCAAAATTACGACCGACGCGGACAGTTTGTTTAATAAACATAGACTTTATTACCGATCTTTTTGCAAATTAAATTTTTTTTCTTCTTATAATGTCAGAGTAAGAACATACATTACCTTCCTTCTCTTTAATTGTGGGTGTAACACAAGGTTACTTTGATGCACCGTCTTTCCTTGATGTTACATCTTTCTTTTTATTATTAAAGCTTCGTAATAATTTGGTCACGACTTATAATAAAATTAGCAAGGAAAGAAAATACATTCTGTCACAGTAGATATCAAAGCGCTCAGGGGATCTGAAGAGAAAAAAAAAAAACTACGGAAAATAATGGAATACAAAAGCAAGGGTGATATGATAAGAGCAAAAGCTTATTTGGTTATAAAAAAACACATCTGGTAGTTACTATTCTAATCTCATTGAAAAATAGTCTTGAAGTATAAAATTACAAACGTAAAGGTTACCTGGCGGCTCAGTATGCAATGATCCAAAGATTGTCACATAGCTGACAACCCAATTTTTTTTAACTTTTATAAATTAAAATACTGCAAGAGGGACACATGTACAATTTCTAGGAAAAGTTGGCTACAAAGTAATTGAATTTATTGGTAGCAAGTGTTATGGAAGAATAAATACTCCAATTCAGGGAGCCAGACTAGATATATTTTGGAGGAATAAATGAGTCAATTAATAGTACCGTGAAATTTTAGATACATATCCACTTTTAAAAAAACCAAGCCCTTCAAAGGCATCTTAAGGATAAGACCATGAAAGGTTTGATTTGATTTCTTTCTATGATACTTATAACTCCCAGTATGACGACAGAAAACTCTTCTTTGGTTGAACTTTGTTGGTATGTTAATGGCAGATGAATGGTTTTTGAATTTTAAATGAAAATGATACGGATAACAGGACCTATGATGGTCCTTCCTGGTCCCATCTCCACACTTTTTTCAAAAATACTGTATGATGGAAGAAAAAATTTGTTTATAACAATTTTTGCCACATCTAAATAGAGTATATCATCGGGCTCCAGGGAGGAGGCGTCCAATTCTCTAATGTTGAATCGAATGAAGGACCACGTAAATAGGGTTCCACTAAAGGGTTCACTTTCATTCTGAGTCTCGTCCTCATTCTCCCTCGGACTAGAGTTTCGGGTCTTAAACCTGAAGTGGGGAAAACTGTTCAGATCTGGAGGCGAATCCTCCATCGTGAAAGTTAAAATGATCTTTAAGGTTGCGTGATGATCAAGTTCTTGGTTGATAAAGAGTGGTATAGGTCTAGATTTGACACCACTTATGGGCAGTAACCTATGTAGGGCATGTCTGCACATTTATTGTAATCTGACCCATTTTTTAAAGGCTTGCATTGACAGCCAAGTTGCAAGCATCAAAATTTAAATCATGATTTTCTTTTCATTCGACAAGAAAGGTACCTAAATAATATTCACTGAAACAACTCATTCTTCGAGCCCATATAATTGCATTTAAAACAGGACTCGTTTTTCTGAGCAATATGAAACATATAAAATTGAAAAATATAATTTATCATAAGCAATTGCAGCCGTCCTCAACTCACTTAAAATAACACCAAATACACCATATAAGATGTTGCCTATCGTCTCAGATATGGAGGAATCTGTCTTCTCTTTTAAATGTATGGTTTTCCTTTAGCAGATGCTAAAATTCCCTCCCAAGTACAATGTTTATGTGCAATCAGAAATACTGTCCTGAGGCCATACCATATTCAGCCTTTCTGGGACAGTGATTGAATTTTCTGTGAATACTGAATCTTCTTCACATAATGCGATATTTACGCCACCGGACACAAACTTTCATGTGTCTTGGTGACAAATCCACTTAAATATCAAGTGCATTGTTTTTTTGTTTGACTTAGGGACGAACTGCTTATAGGCTACAAAGTATTTGTGCTTTAATGTCAGAGCTTTTGGATCGGCTAAATGCTTAAACAGATTATCCAGACTAACCAATAAATTCACCTCAATGGGCACACCCAGGAAAAAATTATAATGAAGACTTAAATAAAAAACACAGACTTAATACTACTTGCAGATAGATTTTTATCTTCTCTTTCTTTCCATAGATTTTTAAAAGCCCATTCGTGTTCATTATGCATTCTTAAATTTTTTCATTTATTTATTGTTTTATGATAAGTGTATGCCTCATTGTAGCTATAGAGGTAAGTTAACTTTACCAAAAGCAAATAGGAAGAAAGAAAAAGTGGAATTAGTGAAATAATATTTTTCTTTTAATATAAAAAAACTGCCTCCTCAAATTAAAAAAAAACCATCATCTTTAAGCCTTATGCAAATTAGAATAAAGTTCCTATATATAACAAAAAAAATCAAAAGACAGAATATATGCATGAACAGCATGTTTGTCAAAATATTTTTTTTAAAGAATATCATAAGAGGAAGAAGTTCTGCGAAGTAAAAAAAAGAAACTAAGAAATGATACTTAAGGACTAAATTCATGATTTCAAAATCAAAATCTTGATAAAACACCAACCCAAAACGAACCATCAGCGCTGGAACAAAAGATAACCAGAAAATCAAAAATACATTTACTGAAAGTGAATCAATTTTCAATATTTCCATGTAATATCTTATGTATTAAGGAAATAGCAGCAACGACTAAGCACATTTATTAAAATAAGTGTATAAAGTCAATTAATACTATTATTTTATAGTATAATAAAAACATTAGTGAATCGGAGAAGAGACAGCTACACATCATCATGGTATGCAGATTGAACCCCTGAGGAGGAACTCAATTGGACAAATACAACATGATTCCTGAAGGGTATCACTACAGAAAGGCCGAAACCATTTTAAAGGAAATATGTAACAGAAACGTCTAAGAAGCAAAATAAACGGATACTATGTAAGTTTAATGTTAGGCTTAATTATATTATTAATTCATTCATTTTCAATTCCAGTATCCGATTTGCCGGCAACTTACAAGACGGAATCGTTGCAGTTACATCCCATTTATTATACAAACTTGTACTGCCACAAAATCGAATGTACTATTGTCTAAAAGTAATATAAATTTATAATGGGCATACCAAGGCGACTTCCTCACTATTGAAAGCGGTGTTTGCTAATTTGTAAGTATTAGTTTGAACTACAAATAACCATAAATCCCTGTATTTCCCTTAATAATAAGGGATCGCCTGAAACCCAAATATTTAAAAAAAAATAGAAAATAACTCCTCTAGAAATTAAATATTTTATACATTGTTTTTCACGAGTGTATTGTCACATAACTACTTGCCATTAATAATGCAAATTTTGTTGTTCAAAGTATTCAACAAACTCTCTGTATATACTTTCATGAAAATATAGTTTGTCTAACATCTGCTTCTTCAGTCAAAGACTTGGGTTAGTTATTATTGGTTTATTCAAATATTCAAAAAAACAAGCAATAAACAACTACTTTTTTTAAAATTTAGAATTAGCATATTGCTAAATCATCATAATCTTCGAGATACAGCAAAATGGGCAAGGACAACTACCTGAATGCTCTCAATGGGGATATAATTTGGAATGGCGTGCAAGTAGTTTGTCTAACATCAGTTTCTAAAATTATTTACAAAGAGGTGCTTCATGGATTAGAAAATGTTGACATTTAATTTATTTAAGATAAGTATAGGTAGTTTTAAATACTGAACTCAGTAATTTACTTTTCTTTCTTAGCTTTAAAAACAATTTACAAGACAAAGAAACAGAATTCTACATGGTACTTGAAGTATGGTAGAAAAAAAAACAGATTATACTTTTACTCAAAATTATATGATATTTATTTTTGTATAAAAACGTCTCATTATATTTTGTATCAATATAATTTACATTTGCCCTTATAATTTGTTAAATCCATTTGAAATATTTAATATAAATAACTTCAATTTTTTGTCATTTGTCATTATTAATTTGTTTTACTTTTTGTGTCTAGCTACTATTCACAATTCTAATTTACATTTTTTAAATAGTTCATCGTTTTTTTAATTGTGTGTGTTTTTTTTTAAAACAAACTTCTTTAAGTTCATGCCACAAATATACGTAATAATAACACTTTGATTTATAAATTTACTAGATATCTGCTGCTACGGGCAATGTGATAATCAACAGTTTTTGATTACTCTGTTGTATCTATTAGCAACATTTATAAATATTTGTAAGTAGATCTATCTTATATAAATTTTGGATGTTGTTCCATCATTTTTACGAAGTACCGTGTGCAGCAAAAAAAAAAGTCCTGGGGATGCACATGCATCCAAAACATGGGGTTCTCTCGGCTTGTAAGATACTGAAGAAGACTTTCTCACTTTGCTTATTTCATATTTTGTTTATTTTTAGTATTTGACCGGAACAATTTTACCGCATACACAAAAACCTTGATTTATGTAGCAATGTGAACTATAAAGATTTTTTCGCCACACCCGGTAAATCAGGTATTCCTGAATTTCAAAATTTCAATTTCTTTTTATATTAACAGTCTTTCAGTGTTATTTGTAATATACAAGATTATTATTTTTATACCAGAAGCACGTGATATTAAATCCTCAAAAACCAAGATAGCATCATCGGCTGTTGATTTTTTTATATTAATTTTAATCAATAGTACCATGTGATTCGCTCCTATCATTCCCTCGCTCTCCCTCATATAACAAGCTATCACCAACTGGATGTATTATGTATGATGATGTGAACGATAGTTGTTATTGTATATATATATTTATCAGATTTAAGCTATCATGAGTTATTGTTATTTTAATATTATGTTTGGTGATAAATGATGTGTTGAGAGGTTTATTGCTGAGTTGTGTGTCTGGATATGATACGCGTATGATGGTAATCACCAAGGCCAATCATCACATGCTGGGAGCATGTGATGAGGTGAATTGGAGAGTTCTAGAACAACTAGCATTAGACCCCAAACGTCTATAAATATATGTTATGATGTATGTAGGGGAATGAATCGCCAGATTATCTCCGAAGAACTAAGTAATAAATAAGGCAGTGTGCAAACGTACTACGTGATTCTTATTATCAACCCTAAACTCCAAAACAACAACTTAAGGTAGGCCTAATAGTTATCCCATTGAACACAGCGGTGTTCTCATTTGACTCCCACTAAATTGTATCCTGAGAAGGAATGCTTATCAAATATTGATCTTATATTAATCCAAACTAAAAAATATAAGTAAACTTTGTAGTAGCCTTTTCCACGATTGCTAGAAAAGGACACTACAAATTGGCGCAGTCGGTAGGATGCTGTCAGTCTTGAGCAACTTTTGCTCTTGCTTTAGTTTATTTTTGTTATCGGCCGAAAATCGCAAATGTAAAGTAATGTAAAAGTAGATTTTGTAAACATCTCTCAAGATGTAAGTACGGTATAGGACCTAATATTTGAAAAGCCTCCCGAGGAGAACGGTAGTGACGTAATCTTAATGCGGTAGAGGACAGGGCAGGAAAAGTTTCTCAGTATTCCTTTAAAGTAGAATCAATGCGCAAAATCACTGTCCACCCTACAGTTTAGTGCAGTAAATTTACGGAGGGTAGTTATTAGATCTGACTGTAGATTTCTTAAAGAAATATGTAATTAGTAACCCAAAAAAATAAATTTAAGTCAATGATAAAATTTAATGTCGGTTAAAAATTATTGAATTATCATGTGACTTAAGGGGAATGGGATGAGTGGGAGTATATAGACAAATTTATATATGTTATCTCTTTTGTATAATTATTTTGTGTTTATGTATTCAATTTTACATGTATATATTTATGTATGTGGGATCGAAGAATATAATCTGACATACATGTTCACTCCGTGTGGGGCATCTATAGCAGATATATATTTGGAGATGAATAATTAAATTGAAGGTTATATTATTAAGACGGGAGGGAATAAAACTACCTAAATGCATAAATGCAAAGGAAGTCTTTACACATAATATAAGGAAAGTAAAAGTAAAAGAACACAAGGGGGTAGAGATAATTAGTAGACTCATGTATCTATATATGTTTCTTTAGACTAAGCTGGGGTGAGACGAATAGTGATACGCCCATTTGATTCGCGTTTTGATTCTGAAATAAGTTTTGATTACGCTTTGAGGTCAGGATAAATAGTAAATCGCTGTCTTGCCAAATTAAGTTTTTATAAAATTACTGACCTATTAGTTTTAACAATTTAAAGGACAGAAAATGCAGGCATCAGGCGACAATCTCAATCCATCGAGGTCACAGACCTTAACCAGGAGCAGCTAAAATTGTATATTGGCCAACAGGTCAATAAAGCATCAAAACAATTTCAGGGGAACCATTGAAGGCGTATGATGGTAGTACTGACTTCCATTACTGGAAAATCGGTGCTTTGTCCCAGCTGAAAGATACAGGGGTGGATAGATTCTCATGTGTAAATGGACCGAGGCCATGTGTGGTCCCGTGGAACACACGCCAACTCATCAAAATTTGTTAGCTTCAATGGAGATGGAGAAAATCTGCCCTCCATCTGAAGAACTTGAAAAATTAGACCCTAATATTAATTATTCACTAGTACTAGATAAATTGTTCCAATATATTGGAAAACCTATTAAAAGAGTAGCTAGTGAGGCGGAGAAAATTAAAAAAGGAAAGTAATATTATGTTTGGGGGAGAGTTCGAAATAATGATTATCTGAGCGGTAATGAACGGGCACTAGTAGAAGAGTTATTATATAGATTTTATGGTATATTATCAAAAGACTCCTCCAATGTAGGCCGCACGGAAATATTAGAGTTTGTGGTGGATACTAGTGAAAATGAACCGGTGAAGGCGAAGGTTAGACCTATGAATCCAGCTGTGAAAGAAAGTTTTAAAGGACAACTTCAACAATGGATTGAGGAAGGAATAATTGAACCGACCATAAGTGAATGAGGATCAGAACAAGTTAACAATTGTTTCCCCATTTGGGACTTATAAATTCCTTCGGATGCCTTTTGGACCCAAGAATGCGTGCGGACATATGCACGATTAATGCGTCAAGTTTATGGTCCACAACTAGACCGGCGAGGACTCCTCGGATTCTTTGATGACAATCTCATCTTAGGATGTACGTTCATGCAAACACTATGTAGATTTGCTGAATTTATGCTCAGGACTGAGAAGGCTAATCTCAGGGTAAAGGCTACGAAAACAGATTTGTTTACGCCTATGACGAATTGGTTAGGGCACGAGATAGGGGGAGGACATGTTGCTCCGGCATTGGCCTATTCCTGCTAACAAGAGGGATCTCCAAACCTTCTTGGGCAAGACCTCTTATTATCGTAAATTTATAGCATCATATGCTAAAATAGCTGAACCAATTGCAAAACTTCTCCGCAAAGATGTAGAATGGCAGTGGGCTAAGAGCCAAGATGAAGCATTTAATGAATTAAAGAAAAGGTTGCAGGTAAAACCATTATTAAATACCCCAGACTTTTCAAAAGAATTTATTGTAGAAACAGATGCTTCAAATTTTGCCATTGGCGCCGTGTTAACGCAAATAGGGGATGATGGTAAAGAACATCCGATTGCGTACGGTAGTAAGTCCCTTAATCAATCACAAAGAAATTATTCTGCAACGCAGAAGGAATTGCTAGCTGTAGTCGAGTTTGTAGAACATTTTAAGTATTTTATAATGGGAAGAAAGTTTGAAATCAGGACTGATCATCAACCTTTACAATGGTTCATGAAATCAGTTGCGCTTACTGGAATGTTACACAGATGGAAGGAGAGGCTTATGGAATATGAATTCGAAATTAAGTATAAGCCTGGAAAAAGAAATCAGAATGCTGATTCTTTGAGTAGAAGACCCGACCATGAAGAAGGTGTAACGGAAGAAAGTAAAAAGCCCAATGAATATGATTTCAAACTAATGGAAGCTATAGGCAAACCCATTGCAAATGTTGCTGCGGTAACAACTCGACGCAGGAAAAAAGAACTTGATCAAGAACAAGAAAGGATCAAGGTAATAGAGCAAGAGATGATTGAGGTACAAGATAAGGGAAAATAAATCAATGAAAACGAAATTGATGATATCTCAACAGATAAATTTATAAAACTAGATTTTTATAAGTCACAAAGTGATGATACTTGCATAAAATATATTAAGGGTTTGTTAATGAAAAACAAAACGGTTGAGGAAATTAAAGCACAAGGTAATAAATTATTGTCGCGGGAAATTAAAGCTTATCTTAGAATATATAATCAATTACATTTAATTGATGGTAAATTGTATATGAAGGATAAGGAAAATGGAAATATGAGAATTTGTGTACTGGAAAAAGATATACGTACAGTTATTGCGACTGTACATGTACATCCTTTATCAGCGCATCCTGGAATGACAAAGTCAAAATTATTAGCTAAACAATATTTCTATTGGACAAATATGGATAGAAATATTGAGGATGAAATAAAAGGTTGCGAGGTCTGTGTTTGTGCAAAGGAAAGGAGACAAAGACCATTGGAAAAAATGGGACAAACTTCTACAGCCATCAATGAAAGATTCCTTGTATTTTACATGGATTTGATGGGTCCGATGTACAACGGTTATGCCAGTGATCCTAAGTATTTAATGACAATCACTGATGCATGTACTGAATTTCAGAAGCGTTCCCCTTGAAGGAACCTACAGTTGAAAATATTTGTAAGATATTATTAACTGAATTCTTCCCAAGGTATGGAACGGGTATGAAATTAGTAACAGACAGGGGTTCACAATTTATTTCCAAATTAATGCGACAGGTGTGCGATGAGTTAGGAGTCATTAAAGCAGAAACTCAAGCTTATCAACCTCATACTAACCCGGTTGAAAGATTAAATAGGGATATTGGACAAGCTATTAGAACATTAATGGTCCAAGAAAATATCCCTGATAATAAATGGCATAAATGCCTAGGGGAGCCTTGGCTCAAATAAGGTTCCTAATTGTACCGAGGTTAGGGTATTCTCCATTTTTCTTAGTAACTGGAGCACATCCAGTGGTTCCTGCAGTTCAATTAGATTCAAATATGCAAAATGCTCCTACATCAGTTAATGAACTGGTAAATACAGTTACTGATGCGTTAGAAAAAGTTAGAGTCCAACAATTTGAAAGTCATTTAAAGAATAGAGAGGCTTATAATAAAAAAGTAGTCCAACAGGTAATTAATGTTGACGATGAGGTGTTTTTGTGGGCACCACAAACTGACAAGAATCGTAAATTGGCTACTTATCAAAACGGACCATTTAAGGTTCTAAAGGTAATAAACGACAGAATGGTTGAGATTAGAACAAACAAGGGTCCTAAAAAAGTAGCTAAGGACAGACTACGGGTAATATCGGGAAAATATATTTCTAAAGAATTGATTCCCTTTAATACACCTCTCTATAGAACAGAAAGAAATAGACCTTCAGACTCTAGACTAACGGAAGAGAACGAAAGTAATCATTTAGATCGAGTAATTCAATTTTCATATCCTGATTCTCCTGAAATTCAAACAATTCCTAAGATTTCTACATCCATAAGTAATAAAGATATAGAAGATCTTCCAAAAAAAAGGGATGATGAGGAGGAGAATGGAAAACAAGAGGATAAAAATGAAAATGGTAATATGGATGAACTCGAGGAGGCATATATGAGTGAAGCAGGAGCGGAAGAAATAAGAAAAGAAGTAAAGAATATGGAAGAATCGCCCAATAAGATGCAAGGATCTGTTGAGAAGAAGAATAAAAAACGAAAAGCAACGCCTGAATATAAACAGAAGTCAAAGAAATTATTAAGTGCCGCCTTTGATGAACTAGCTGCGTTGCTAGATGGGAAAACACGCCCTAAGTCATATAAAAGGAAACCAGTCAGCCCCCACGCACCAGGTAAAAAGGAATCGCGTATAGAGTCAAGTGAAGAGAGCGAGCTGGACTGGAGTGAAGAAGAGGAACAGACTGAAAGAGAACTAGAAGATACAATTAATATATCTTCTACAGATGTTCCACAGGAGAAAGAGGGCGAGGAAAATAGTTTTCCTTAAAAAGGAATAAGTAATAAATATTTAATTGTGATTTGAACTTTTGAAAAAAGAAAAGAATTAAATATAATTAAATATGAAGTTACTTATTTTATTATTATCACTTACTTTTGTGTTTGAAGTTCTTCAAGTTAATTCAGAAAGTGTAATTATAATGGAAAGGAAGAACTCGTCAATTCTATTCGAGGAAATGGGTAGAGTGGGAACTTCAGTACAATTGATAGAGGAGGACGGAATTACCAATGGTTAAATCAACAGAAGAATTGAAAACGTCCTGGGGAGTATGCATGCTACAATTAAGTATATGAACATTGTGCGTATTCCCAAGTCATTGACGAATGCTCTACAACAAAGAATAGAATATATCCGCACACACATGAATGAAGTAATGATGTTATGTGGGTATAAGAATGACGGAAAAACGAAAAGGCAAGTGATAGTGGGCCTCGGAGTATTGGGAGGCTGGATGCTTAAGGGGTTGTTCACAAAGTTCTTCTCAAGTGATGATCACTCAAGTATGAATCAGAGATATTGGATACCTTGGCACAGCAAGAAGAAGAACTAAGGGCAATCCGTGGAGCAATAAGAAACTTAGCCACAAAGTATGATATCCTTAAGAATGTCACAATGATGCTTCACAATCAGCTACAAGAAGTAGAAAGGGTTGAAACAATGATAATGGTGTTGACAACAATCTCAGAACAGATCAACAAATGGATCAGGGAATACAGGCTGGTATGACCGGGAGATTAACACCATACTTGTTATCAATCAATGATGTGAGGAAGATCTTGGATATGGTAAAAGAAAGGAATCATGATGGATCAATCAGTCCAGTTGAAAGTGAGAGTATTGGGAATTTTTACTCTCTGCCTGTGCAACTGGAAAGAACGGCAAACGGATTAGATGTGGCGGTTCGATTACCCTTATATTACAAAGATAATCTATACGAGTTATATAAGTATAGGGAACTCCCGATGACAATAGAAGAAGGAGTTCGGATGTCATATCGATCACCAATAGGAAAATATTTAGTGATTGATGACATAAAGGGTATTTATAAGGAAATTGAAACAGATGAATTAGTGGATTGTATTCATATTGAAGATATTCGTCTGTGTCCACATTTAAGGTTGTTCAGAATTGGACAAAATGGTTGTTTGCCTGCATTGATTCATGGTAACTTTAAATTGGCTAAGGGATTATGTGACATAATGTTACATAAATCGGATGACGTGTTTGTGTCGCAAATCAACGATGGAAAAATATTCGTGGATGTGCAGAAGACACAAATGATCAAAGCGTCATGTACAAGTGGTTCTGGTAGGACAACAAAACGTCGAGAAGCACTTGGGTCCGGACAATGGATGATCACATTGCGGAATGATTGCAATGTGAGGATTGGTGATTACTTGATTGGAGAAAGACCAGTGACAAGTAAGATCAAGGTGAGGGTCGTGGAAATGATGATTCTGGATGAGGTGGAAGATGTTATTGCGGATTTAAACCTCCATGAAAGCTGGGTTTATGGTAATGGACAATCAAGCCTCAAGGACAAGCTAGAATTATTGACGGAACCTCAGAAAGCAATATCTATAGACAAGTTGAGGATAATGGCAAGAACTGCCAGGGTTGAAGAGAATCGTTTTTGGATATACGGTATAGTGGTTATTGAAACCTTATTAATCATTATATTTTCAGGATTCTTTGTGACGTTGCTCTGTAAGGTACGAGCTAGAAGAGCTGTACAGGAGTGAGTTAAATCCTGAAGGGGGTATATCGGGAAAGAAAGACGAGGTCGTCTTTTCCTCAAGGAGGGAGCATCTGTAGTATCACCAGCTGGATGTATTATGTATGATGATGTGAACGATAGTTGTTATTGTATATATATATTTATCAGATTTAAGCTATCATGAGTTATTGTTATTTTAATATTATGTTTGGTGATAAATGATGTGTTGAGAGGTTTATTGCTGAGTTGTGTGTCTGGATATGATACGCGTATGATGAGTAATCACCAAGGCCAATCATCACATGCTGGGAGCATGTGATGAGGTGAATTGGAGAGTTCTAGAACAACTAGCATTAGACCCCAAACGTCTATAAATATATGTTATGATGTATGTAGGGGAATGAATCGCCAGATTATCTCCGAAGAACTAAGTAATAAATAAGGCAGTGTGCAAACGTACTACGTGATTCTTATTATCAACCCTAAACTCCAAAACAACAACTTAAGGTAGGCCTAATAGTTATCCCATTGATCACAGCGGTGTTCTCATTTGACTCCCACTAAATTGTATCCTGAGAAGGAATGCTTATCAAATATTGATCTTATATTAATCCAAACTAAAAAATATAAGTAAACTTTGTAGTAGCCTTTTCCACGATTGCTAGAAAAGGACACTTTTAGTGGTTGAATATAATTTCTTTTGGAAACTTTTGATGATCTTTTGAGGTATTTTTCTACTCTAGAAATGCCTTCATAATTTTTTGTGCAAATAATTCACCATTCTTCTTCACAAATATCTAGATTGCTATGATAAAAGCCTCTTCGTGTGAGTTGAACAATTTCACCACCAGCTTATTCTATTGGAGTTTCCCTTTATCTACTGGATTTAAATTGGGGTTCTCTGATCAGCCTCTTTTTGGTATTCTAAACATTGCAAATGTTGGTAAATAACCTGCAAAAAATGATTTATTTTTGAGCACCTATCCAAATCATATCCTAAGTACTGATCCACCAAAATCAAAATTGTTTTTTTCTTACTGAAAGATCTCTGGAGATACTTCCTTGAACGTGCAACTGGTTATTTGAGATTAATTCAAAACATCTTCCTTAGCTCATGATATAAGCAACCTTTTTGCATATTTCACAACCAAATACTTTTACTATGCAATGCCCTGATCAATTTACGGCAAATATTCAGCTTGACGAGCTTTTTCCTGGTTCTGAATGCGATGTAGACTTTCCAATATAGATTGTCTGAGGAAATTGGAAAAAATATTATATGACTTTATGAAATAAGAATATCCTATATATATTCATCGTGTTCCAGATATTACATTGTAAGGTAAACCTTCTGCATATCTAAAAATAGTTATTAACTCTTGCAGTTCATTGTGTGAGTGTTTCTTACTTAATTTATTCTTAATATAAATAGAATAGTCCAAAGAAGTGATATTGCAGATAAAGAATTCAATATACAGGGCGTTGCAGATAAACTTGGACCATGTTTAAGGGACCCCAAGATTCTTAATGAAAGTTTCTGAAGAATACCGTATTTAACCAAAAATGAGCATGATATAATTTTGGATAATATTATTCTATATGAAGGAGCGATTTTCTACCACTTCCATGGGGTTTGCCCGCAGCTTGGTTTTGAACCGGTGCAATAACGATGAATTCCTAGCAAATCCAAATAGCAATCGTCCTCATCAATCTGTTCATTTCCTCGGTTTAAATGAATCCTAAACAAAAAGAAATAGACCGATCTACTTATAATAACTATTGATCAATAAATTACACCTTGTCTGACTTACTTGTATGGAAGAAGATACATAAATATATGCTTATAACCAGTGATGAAAATCCAGGGTATTTTTTATCTGGCCAACTTTTTTTAGGAATTTATATTCTGGAGAATGAATTTTCTTTTCCTTATCAGTTGTTTGTATATTTAATACTTGAGTATGAACATCCTTTCTTCAATACATTCAGTTATATTCAAAATCTGATGGTACATTCGGGTGTACTCATAAAGACGGAAAGTAACCCTGGAGATTTGTTGCGGAATTATAATTGTAATTCATTTTGGAATCAGAATAGAATTAGGGATTGACATCAGAGTAATTCTTGCATATGCCATTCTTTAATTAATTTTCTCTTTCCTTCATTGTCACAGCTGATTTGATCTGATCCAATGAAACACCATGACAGTTAAGCTGCTTTCTTCCAATATATGCATCATAACATATTGATTTTTTTCGGGTACATTCTATACTGGATTTTCATCACTGCTTACAACAGTACGTACCTAAAGCTTTAAACTAAGTAGCAAAACAAGGATCCCCGTTTTGGCTTGCATAAAGTAAATTTTAATCATTAGAAGAAATTCTTTTTCGTCCATATTTTGAAAAAGACTGCATTTCCTCGATTCTAACGAATGCCAAACAGAAAGAAATATACCGAAAATGGCTAAAAGTTGATATGTGCTCTTCGAAGAGATGCTATTAACTAAGCATAACCTCGATACGTGCAAGTAGTGTAATCTCTTGGAATTTTTATGGACTTTTCATCCAACCCTCATATACCCATATTAACCCCTAAAATAATATTATTTGTATTATTGTTATTTAAAATATTTTGGACAACTTTATTATTTATAAAAAATTATTTATTAAATTGATATTAAATCTATACTTAAATAAAACCAATGTTATCTTTTAAAATGCATTTCAATGACAGTCATTGATATAGTAAGTCTTTTTTTTTTTTTCATTAATTACTAGGAATTCGTTGTATTTCGATTTGTAAATCATACGAACTGTTAGTATGCCATATAAAAAACAAATAAACTATGGATAGGGTAATTACTTTCTATTTTTTTATGCCATTTTTTTCCATTTGGTCATAAGTGATTTTTTCATGACCGATATGTACCAATCTTTCAATTCAAACCATAGAACAAAATTGAAACTGCGTAAATAAATTCAATACATACCCTGAAATCAAAATGATAGACTGAAATTTCCTTTTCTATAAAAATATGATCGCACATTAATTTTAAAAACAATCTGACGTTCGATTTTTTTGTATAATTAATTTCTTTTAAACTATAACGGCCTCAGACTGGGCTAGGATTTTCAACCCAACACATGCTATAACTTAGGAAATTTGAATTGGGAATTGGGTTGGAATAGGAGTTTTTTTAACAAGAAAAAGGAGGTTGGGTATTTAGTTTAAGCACAAAAATTTTCGTTCAATAGGTAAACAAACAAATATGGAGCAAGGAAAAATTATTAATACGAACAGTCCAGACGTCGGTAAAGACCGACCTGAAGTTGACCTCCTACAAGGACTAGAAGAACCGTATCTTTACACCGAAGATGAAGAAAGTTTGGTTGACCAGGAAGCACAAATTATTGAACCTCCTCAAGGTCCTGTAACTGTCTTCAGTGACGAGAAGAAGTGTACTGTAAACTTGGTATCCAACAGCCAAAACAACTGCTTCTTTACTAACAAGAATAAAAAAATTTCTGTAAATTAGATTTGTTCACTTTGGATCCCACGTAATCTGAAAATTGATCAAAAGAAGGCCCATGGCGAATGGTGCTGGGAAATCCTGAAAAAATTGTTAAAGGTGATACAAAAACTGTTGATGCACTGCAATTTGTCTGCCAAACGTCTTCTAAAAATCATAAAAAAAAAAGAAAGTCGAGTCCAATCATTCTTGATCATTACAATGCAAGTGTATTGAATTAATTCTTTTTGTTGATATGGAATTTACGGATTGATAAGATGACAAAAAATACCCTTGTATTTATATATTTTTTTTAATGACCAGAATCATTTAATTATTTCAGAGGAAGATATCTTCAATGGATGCATGTACCCAGCGAACTATTTCTTGGTAACAACAGGCCATTCCTGTTATTGTGCGTGATAAAACCGTTCTATAAGTTTTATTTTCTTTTACATCTGCTTTTCCATTAGAGTATTAAGAATAATTATGGTTATATAAAATACTATTCTGCGCAGAGACGGAGATACAGGAATTAAATATTTTGACATATCAAGTTATCCCTACTTTGAACACAATTATAAATGTTTTTAAAACTGTGAGTTGCATCGATAAGGAGATGAACTCACATTGAACTATCATAAGAATGAGGAATTGAGGTCTGAAGATTTCCCCACACAGATTACGGATGTATAATTTTCTATTTAATGTGTGATTGTCAATAGACAATCCCACAACAATAAGGCCTGTTTCCCAAAGAGTCCTCATGAAAGGATTGCACTGATTAAATATTAACTCCACTATTAAGTTTATCACTCCAAGATAATAAAATACTTATGCTAATAGCTAAGGGATTTGAATGTTTTTGTCTACAGATGTTGATTTTTTAAATTATTTTAAATATCGCAACATATAATATAATTAAAGTTTAATATTTGGATTTATTTCAAAAAAAATTCGAAAAATTATTATTTATGAATTTTGATAAGGAAACAACCAGAAATCATTGAGAACATCTAAGGCCCAACTAAAAAATTATTAAAAAAAGTACACTCACAATTCCAATACTAAAGAAATACATTATTTACTCTTACAATCATGTTTGGGATGAGAAAGAGGCCTAAATTGACCATCGAGGGCGTAGCTCAATGAACAACGTGCACGAAATTTGTAACTCAATGTGTGTAGGTTGGTACCGTTGTTCGTTCTAGAGAAGGAAATATATTTTATTTATATGGAATTCACAAAAAGATTTCTATGTTTGATGGAGTAATTTAATATTATAAAGTTTACATATACTTATTCAATACAATTCCATCTGACTAGATTGTATCTGAAATATACTCATATACAAGGTGTGTTCAAAAAGTAAAGTGACATTAAAAACTTTGTGGGTAATTCACATTTCATGTGCTCTATTTTTTGATTTTTTTATGTTAGTAATCGAACATATATTTAAATATTACAGCTCAATCATATCTTTAGTTTGTTTGTGAGAGGTATAAAAGTTAAAAGTATTTTAAGTGTTCAGCGATTTTTTACCTCCACAGGGATCTTCCATTGGGACGATTGGACCTTGGTTAAGATATCATAACCATATGCCCATAAATCGTCACCAGTTATGATCTTTTTGAGCAAATAAGGATTATCATTGGCATCTGTCAACAGCTTATGAGCAATGCTCATGCAACAATTCTTTTGGTGAAATTTAAGCAGTTTCAGGGAAAAAATGTCTGACACTCATCTCATGACCCAAATGTTCGAAACAAATTTATGGCGTGAGCCAACCGATATGTCAATATCCTCAGCAATTTCTCTGACATTCATTTTTTTTCACTGCTTGAACTTTACTTATTTAACACACCTTGTATACATAAAATATTAAAAGTGTGACCCCTATATACTTTTTTCCCAAACTGAAATGGCATATAATAAAGCACTCAAGGAAAGAGCAGACAGGAAAAAGTCTACAACAACAACATAAAGGAAAGAATCAAGGTCAAATCATTTACAACTATGGCACCGACTGATATATATAAAGTTGTCATTCTCTCATAATTCATATTTTAACATATTCATTTGTTATAAAATAAGAGTTAATATTTTTTTTATTATCTTTAGTAAAGAATTTAATTTTGTGAAATAAATATAAACTATACATTTAGGTAAATGTGGTCAATTATGACGAAATGTGCTGCACAATTTCATGTATACTTGTACTTTTGCTAGCCCAAATATTTTCCCTTACTCCTCTTTCCTCTGTTTGTCTCTTTCAAGAAGGTTTTTCAAATATCTCCTGGCGAACTTTACAATATTTCCTAATAATTTTTGTCTTAATATTATGACAATCGTGTAGGGATATATTTTTTTAATTATATCTTGCAGGATTTTTGTTCTATTTTTTAAACCATTAATTTTTTTAGTTTTCATAAAGTTGCGAAATCGCTTCTCGGCTCCATTAAATATACTTTCTAGAAGATTTCCTAGATACAATAGCATAAAGATTGGCCGGTATAATCTTTTAGCTAAAGGAGTTTTGCATACGGGCCACTATCATTAGTGTCCAAAATAAAATAAGAACTGGAATTAAATCGTTTTTTGCAGACTTTTATGTCAATTTCAAAAGACTCCCAGATTTTATTTTTATATTCGATAGGAAGTTTTAAATTTCTAAATTTGTTCAGTATATCGATCGGGTGCTTAACTCCAATCTAAAGAATAAATGCTGGTATAAAATAGGGTCCCCCTTCCAGGACAAAATTTCAGAGCTGAAGGGAGACAGATCATATAAAGAGATTCCCTAACAGAACATGTTGTAAGATTTTTTTCCCCTAAACGGAAAAAGAAGAGATCGACAGCATTTGGTTCCAACAACATGGCACTACGTGCCACTCAGGCAACGTTACAGCGGATCTTTTGCGCTCTGTCTACGACAATCGCATCATAAGCCAAAACGGCAACGTCAACTGACCACTTAGTATCTCCGATTTGAGTCCGTTCGACTATTTATTGTAGGAAACTGTCAAGGATAAATGTTACACCAACCATCCAGAGACGATTGCCGTTTTGAGATACAAAATTGGAGTAGCCATTGCAGCTATTGAAGCTCACACAATCCAAAATGTATTGAAAAATTGGGTAGACAGAATGGGATACAGTAAGGCCAGTGACGGCGGCCATATGAACAAAGTGGTATTTTATTATTAACCAAAATGTTGAGGCTTTTAAATAAAAAAAAATTCTTGAAAAATATCCATCTGTCTATTTTTGTATAGCGATATCAAAAAAACAGTTTCGGGGGCCTCTCTTTATAAGTAATTATTGACCAATTACTCTACTAAACTCATTTTATAACCTAATGACGGTTATACTAAATAAGGGAGATGCCGCACCAAGAGAACAAGCAACAACCCGCCCCATTACAAAAAAGTCGATCAGTACCCAAACATGGAAGCTACAGATCGAACTAGGAAGAGTCTAAAAAGCAATTCAAAATATATAAGTTTTTGATTGTGCTACAGAAAAATGGATTTAGTTAAAAAACACCCACCAAATAGTGATGGTTAGCTCCTCGTATGTTAACACTCTAAAGTAGCAAACTCGAAACCCAAATTACGAACATCAAAGATATCCCTAATAACTGAGACATATTACAATAATGGCACAACGAAAAGTATCGCTCTTAGAGGATTTACAATCCAACACTTACTTAAGTCAAACCCAAGGGCTTTAAAACGATCTGCTAACCAGTTGCTTGCATGGTGAGTTCTAGAATTTTCAGACACAGACACTAGGTTAGATGGAGTAATTGTTATAATATAATATTTACTTATACTTAATCAGTGCAACTCCATTTAACCAATTAAAGGGACAATAAAAAAAAATCCCCAATTTATACTAAATCATCGCCATTGCTAAATTTTGTCGATCAGTTGAATATGTAACAACTTGTTCCCACCTAATCGTAGAAACCCCAAAGAGCATAAAATCCAGGGCTTAGTTTTATCACCTTTGCCATTTGGGAATTTTGATTCTCCCATTATGAAGCCCCTTTTTCCGTCATAATCGACAGAAACTTTAATTGAGCATTCATCTAAAGTCAAAGAAGCTTTCTTATCTATCTTTGTCTTAGATCTAGCCTTACTTTTAGAATATCAAATTCCTTCATTGAACATAAAAAACCTAGGTTCTTATCTGAAGGGTTCTTACACTCGGAAAAGGTCAATTTTGACTTAAAAATTATAATACCATTCTTAATTTGAGGGCCACTTTAATTGAATCATATGAAAAAACTTCTACTTTTCGAGTTTTGCATGCATTGGTTTTTTAGGGGATCGCCATGAGTTTTTATTTATATACGATATAGTTTCATTTTATAAATTACATATTTCTTTTTTCATTAGTTTTATAGCTTGTTTAAGTGAATTTAGTGCTATTTTGCTCTTTAATCTTGTGTAGGTGAGTATGAGAATCATGACACAAGGACTCAGCTTGGACTTTTCTCATCATATCCAAATCCAAGGATGGTAAGAATTGTGGGAACAACATCAGGCTTTAGATAACTCACGAACTCTAGTTTTTGTAGGCCATTGACACCCTCTCTTGTATGTTCTGGCTTTCTCTCAGAAAATAACCCGACGTTGATTGGGGCTAAAAGGCGTCTCAGCCAATGAAGCACGCTTGGCCTTATCCTGCTTAGGATAGGCTTTTCCAATGCAGACACAGTTATCAAAGATATAAGAGTCGTGAGTTATTCTGCTAGTGATCCCACAGCTTTGATAAGTAGACTTACTTGTGACGCCGTGCCCATTTTAATGCCCTCCGAAAATGTTTTTAAGAACTTGTGTTGTATAACGTCTTCAGACACACCTAACTTTTCCGTATTAGTCTTAACTCATCCATGTGTTCTGATGGCTTGCATAACATCGACTTCGACGGAGATATTTCTTCGAAAAGCTCAGTCTTTCATTTTTGAAACGTCTGTAACACAGCTTTTTTACACACAAAAGAATTACAGAGTAAATCTGTCTTCTTTACAGAGACTCAAAAATACTGACAAAGGCAAAGCTGCTAAAGTGTGACAAAATATATTATTTCCCTTAGTGATTTTAAAGTTTTTAAAAGAGTTTTAAGTAATATGAACCAAACCTCGGATCTAGAGGTAATGAATTCGGGCCTTTAATAGCCACGAACAAAATTTTGAATCCTCTCCAGTTCTATTCGAATCTGCTTTCACTCTTTCGATATTTATATATTTGTGCTTGTTAGAATCATAACCATATATTATTAGCAATGGCTAGACATTGCAGTGTGCCTGGAAGTGGTAGAAAATCGCTCCTTCATATAGAAGAATATTATTCAAAATTATCTGATGCTCATTTTTGGTTAAATACGGTATTCTTCAGAACCATTCATTAAGAATCTTGGTGTCCCTTAAACATGGTCCAAGTTTATCTGCAACGCTCTGTATATTGAATTATTTATCTGCAATATCACTTCTTTGGCCTATTCAATTTATATTAAGAATAAATTAAGTGAGAAACGCTCACACAATGAACTGCAAGAGTTAATACCTATTTTTAGATATGCAGAAGGTTTACCTCACAATGTAAATATCTGGAACCGGATGAATATATATAGGATATCCTTATTTCATAAAGTCATAGAATAGTGTTTTCCAATTTCCTCAGACAATCTATATTGGAAAGCCTACATGGCATTCAGAATCAGGAAAAAGCTCGTCAAGCTGTATATTTGCCAAAAATTGATCAGGGGATTGCATAGTAAAAGTATTTGGTTGTAAAATATGCAAAGGTTGCTTCCATCATGACTTAAGGAAGATGTTTTGAATTAATCTCAAATAACCAGTTGCACGTTCAAGGAAGCATCTCTAGAGATCTTTCAGCAAGAAAAAAACAATTTTGGTTTTGGTGGATCTGTACTCAGGATATGATTTGGATAGGTGCTCAAGAACAAATCATTTTTGCAGGTTATTTACCAACATTTGCAATGTTTATAATACCAAAAGATGCTGATCCGAGAACTCCAATTTAAATCCAGTAAATTGAAGGAAACTCCAAAAAATAAGCTGGTGGTGAAATTTTCAACCCACCCGAAGAGGCTTGTATTGATGCAATCAAGATATTTATGAAAGAGAATGGTGAATTATTTGCAAAAAAAATTTATGAAGGCATTTCTAGAGTGGAGAAATTCCTCAAAAGATCATCAGAAATTTCCAAAAGAAATTATATTCAACCACTAAATTACATCAACCTTAAAATTTACAAAGTAAACTTTTAACATCATGGAAAGAGAGAACGGACATCCAAATACGCAGGAGGAATTAATATCATCATTGTGTAACCAAAACTTGGAAGTAGTTTGAAGGAAATACCAAATTCCAAATACAGGACTGGGTTTCGATGATGCCTTGAGACTGCAATTGGGAGAGTATATCCAAGAACTTAGAAATGAAGGTTTGTAAATGGAAAAGTTCTGCTAAGAAAATGGAAATTGATGAAGCCTTGTAAATCGGTTCGGTTTAAGTAGTGTAGACGGTCTTACAGAGTTGCCTATACAATCACTATCCCGAAAGAATGCGTATGGGATATACAGGACAATACCCCCTTCGAAATGGCATCAACTAGATATAAGTCTCACCTTACCTCATTGAATGTATCAATGTATTTATTTATTGTAATATCCTTGTCATTTTGTGTAGATATATGTCTATAAATAAACTAATAACGATTCCGTCAAATAACACTATTAAATTAAGCAAACCAATGTAAAATCCTTCTATCATTTCCCAATTTGTGCTCTCTAGCACATGAATGTATATTCCGTGGAGTTATTTACATTCAAATAATTTACCAAATTTACAATTGTAATATTGAAACAATGGCGTTGTCAACTTTCTGCCGTTTGGAATTAACCCTTACAAAAAGGATCTAGCGTCATCACTAGTATTGGCATTGTTTAGGGCTTTTCATTTGAGGGAGGGCGAGGAAATAATAGGACCGAAACACATGGTACTATCAATTAAAATTAATTTTAAAAAATCAGCAGCCTATGATGCTATGTTGGTTTTGAGGATATAATATCACGTGGTTCTGGTATAGAAATAAAAATATTCTACATTACAAGTAACACTGGAAGATTGTTAATAAAAAAAATTGAAATTTTGAAATTCTGGAATATCTGATTTACTGGGTGTGGCGAAAAAATCTTTATAGTCACTTTGCTACATAAATCAAGGTTTTTGTGCATGCGGTAAAATTGTTCAAATACTAAAAATAAACAAAGTGAAAAGTATCTTACAAGCCGAGAAAACCCCATGTTTTGGATGCATGTGCATCCCCAGGACTTTTTTTGCTGCATACGGTAATTTGTAAAAATGATGGAAAAACTTCCAAAATTTATATATGATAGATCTACTTACAAATATTTATAAATGTTGCTAATAGATACAATAGAGTAATCAAAAACAGTTGATTATCACATTGCCCGTAGCAGTAGATATTTAGTAAATTTATAAATCAAAGTGTTATTATTACGTATATTTGTGATATGAACTTAAAAAGTTTGTTTAAAAAAATACACAATTAAAAAAACGATGAACTATTTAAAAAATATAAATTAGAATTGTGAATAGTAGCTAGACACAAAAAGTAAAACAAATTAATAATGACAAAGACAAAAAAT
The DNA here is from genome assembly GCF_016086655.4 of Lepeophtheirus salmonis. Classification (NCBI taxonomy): domain Eukaryota; kingdom Metazoa; phylum Arthropoda; class Copepoda; order Siphonostomatoida; family Caligidae; genus Lepeophtheirus; species Lepeophtheirus salmonis. The sequence continues at coordinate 25,181 of NW_027294696.1, read as the reverse complement.
TGAAGTTGTTTATATTAAATATTTCAAATGGATTTAACAAATTATAAGGGCAAATGTAAATTATATTGATACAAAATATAATGAGACGTTTTTATACGAAAATAAATATCATAATTATGAGTAAAAATATAATCTGTTTTTTTCTACCATACTTCAAGTACCATGTAGAATTCTGTTTTTGTCTTGTAAATTGTTTTTAAAGCTAAGAAAAAAAAAAAGTAAATTACTGAGTTCAGTATTTAAAACTGCCTTTACTTATCTTAAATAAATTAAATGTCAACATTTTCTAATCCATGAAGCACCTCCTTGTAAATAATCAAAGAAACTGATGTTAGACAAACTACTTGCACCCTATTTGAAGTTAAACCCCTTTGAGAGCATTCAGGTAGTTGTCCTTGCCCATTTTGCTGTAATCGAAGATGATGATGATTTAGCAATATGCTAATTCTAAATTCGAAAAAGTAGTTGTTTATTGTTTTTTTTTTTTTTTTTTTTGAATATTTGAATAAACCAATAATAACTAACCCAAGTCTTTGACTGAAGAAGCAGATGTTAGACAAATTATATTTTTATGAAAGTCTATACAGAGAGTTTTTGAATACTTTGAACAACAAAATTTGCATTATTAATGGCGAGTAGTTAAGTGAGAATACACTCGTGAAAAATAAAGTATAAAATATTTAATTTCAAGACGAGTTATTTTCTATTTTTTTTAAATATTTGGGTTTTAGGCGATCCCATATTATTAAGGGAAATGCAGGGATTTACGGTTATTTGTAGCTCCAACTAATACTTACAAATAAGCAAACACCGCTTTCAATAGTGACAAAGTCACCTTGGTATGCCCATTATAAATTTATATTGCTGTTGGACAATAGTACATTCGATTTTGTGCCAGTACAAGTTTCTATAATAAATGTCATGTAACTGAAACGATTCCCTCTTGTAAGTTGCCGGTAAATCTTATACTGTAATTGAAAATGAATGAATTAATAATATAATTAAGCCTAACATTAAACTTACATAGTATCCGTTTATTTTGCTTCTTAGACGTTTCTGTTACATATTTCCTTTAAACTGGTTTCGGTCTTTCTGTAGTGATACCCTTCAGGAATCATGTTGTATTTGTCCAATTGAGTTCCTCCATAGGGGTCAATCTGCATACCATGATGATGTAGCTGTCTCTTCTCCAATCCACTAATGTTTTTATTACACTATAAAATAATAGTATTAATTGACTTTATAGACTTATTTTTAACTAATGTGCTTACTCGTTGCTGCTATTTCCTTAATACATAAAATATTACATGGAAATATTGAAAATTGATTCACTTTCAGTAAATGTATTTTTGATTTTTTGGTTATCTTTTGTTCCGGCGCTGATGGTTCGTTTTGGGTTGGTGTTTTATCAAGATTTTGATTTTGAAATCATGAATTTAGTCCTTAAGTATCATTTCTTAGTTTCTTTTTTACTTCGCAGAACTTCTTCCTCTTAAGATATTCTTTAAAAAAATATTTTGCCGAACATGCTGTTCATCATATATTCTGTCTTTTGATTTGTTTTGTTAAATATATGAACTTTATTCTAATTTGCATAAGGCTTAAAGATGATGGTTTTTTTTTTCCATTTGAGGAGGCAGTTTTTTTATATTAAAAGAAAAATATTATTTGACTAATTCCACTTTTTCTTTCTTCCTATTTGCTTTTGGTAAAGTTAACTTACCTCTATAGCTACAATAAGAGGCATACACTTATCATAAAACAATAAATAAATGAAACAATTTAAGAATGCATAATGAACACGAATGGGCTTTTAAAAATCTATGGAAAGAAAGAGAAGATAAAAATCTATCTGCAAGTAGTATTAAGTCTGTGTTTTTTAATTTAAGTCTTCATTATAATTTTTTCCTGGGTGTGCCCATTGAGGTGAATTTATTGGTTAGTCTGGATAATCTGTTTAAGCATTTAGCCGATCAAAAGCTCTGACATTAAAGCACAAATACTTTGTATCCTATAAGTAGTTCGTCCCTAAATCAAACAAAAAAAACAATGCACTTGATATTTAAGTGGATTTGTCACCAAGACACATGAAAGTTTGTGTCCGGTGGCGTAAATATCGCATTATGTGAAAAAGATCCAGTATTCACAGAAAATTCAATCACTGTCCCGGAAAGGCTGAATATGGTATGGCCTCAGGACAGTATTTCTGATTGCACATAAACATTGTACTTGGGAGTGAATTTTAGCATCCTGCTAAAGGAAAACCATACATTTAAAAGAAGACAGATTCCTCCATATCAAGACGATAGGCAACATCTTATATGGTGTATTTGGTGTTATTTTAAGTGAGTTGAGGACGGCTGCAATTGCTTATGATAAATTATATTTTTCAATTTTATATGTTTCATATTTCATATCCTGTTTTAAATACAGTTTTATGCCTACGTGTATGCCTCATTGTTTTAACTAGAGGTAATTATATGGGCTCGAAGAATGAGTTGTTTCAGTGAATATTATTTAGGTACCTTTCTTGTCGAATGAAGAAAATCATGATTTAAATCTTGTGCCCTTTGATACTTGCAACTTGGCTGTCAATGCAAGCCTTTAAAAAATGGGTCAGATTACAATAAATGTGCAGACATGCCCTACATAGGTTACTGCCCATAAGTGGTGTCAAATCTAGATCTATACCACTCTTTATCAACCAAAAACTTGCTCATCACGCAACCTTAAAGATCATTTTTAACTTTCACGATGGAGGATTCGCCTCCAGATCTGAACAGTTTTCCCCCACTTCAGGTTGAAGACCCTAAACTCCAGTCTGAGGGAGAATGAGGACGAGACTCAGAATGAAAGTGAACCCTTTAGTGGAACCCAATTTATGTGGTCCTTCATTCGATTCAACATTAGAGAATTGGACGCCTCCTCCTGGAGCCCGATGATATACTCTATTTAGATGTGGCAAAAATTGTTATAAACAACTTTTTTCTTCCATCCCACAGTATTTTTGAAAAAGTGTGGAGATGGGACCAGGAAGGACCATCATAGGTCCTGTTATCCGTATCAATTTCATTTAAAAATTCAAAACCATTCATCTGCCATTAACATACCAACAAAGTTCAACCAAAGAAGAGTTTTTGTCGTCATACTGGAGTTATAAGTATCCTAGAAAGAAATCAAATCAAACCATTGATGGTCTTATCCTTAAGATGCCTTTGAAGGGCTTGGTTTTTATAAGTGGATATGTATTCTAAAATTTCACGGTACTCTTAATTGACTCATTTATTCCCCCAAAATATATCTAGTCTGGCTCCCTGAATTGGAGTATTTATTCTTCCATAACACTTGCTACCAATAAATTCAATTACTTTGTAGCCAACTTTTCCTAAAAATTGTACATGTGTCCCTCTTGCAGTATTTTAATTTATAAAAGTAAAAAAAAAAATTGGGTTGTCAGCTATGTTACAATCTTTGGATCATTGCATACTGAGCCGCCAGGTAACCTTTACGTTTGTAATTTTATACTTCAAGACTATTTTTCAATGAGTTTAAAATAGTGACTACCAGATGTGTTTTTATAACCAAATAAGCTTCATACTCTAGATGAAACACTCATGGCTCAAGCTATTCACTTTATCAATACACGTCACGTTACAAATGTCATAGAGACTACTAGCTAGAAGCAAGTGTTTTCCACAAACCCTACCCTCATGGCAGAAGTTTTAAAGCATTATCTAACCAACAAGTTCCCCCATTGGGTATAGCAAGGAAAAAATTATAATGAAGACTAAAATTATAAGGACAGACTTAATACTACTTGCAAATAGATTTTTATCCTCTCTTTCTTTCCATAATTTTTTTATAAGGTCATTTGTCCATAATGCAGTCTTAAGTCGTTTTATTTATTTATTGATGAATAATAAGTGTCTTTCGTAGAAGAAGAATGTTATGTGAAGTAGAAGAAAGAAACCAAGAAAGGCTACTAAGTATCGTGTGCAGCCAAAAAAAAGTGTCAGTCGTTAATTAGAAGTGATTTATGCATTTATGTATGTACAAGTCGGTCCACCCGGTCCAGTTCAGTCCTGTATATTCGTAAAAACAAATAAAGTTCGGTCTTTGAATAAGTAAATCCACTTTATATATTTCTTCTTTCTATAATGTGCTCTCGTACTGAAAAGTCCGAAGCACCAATCCTACTACAGGCCTAGATAGAATAAATTGGGAATGAAACAATACTACTCGTAGGTATATACCAGGTGCTACAAAAAATCTTTGCACTTTTGATCAATAACTTTTTGTATTTCAGCTAACAGTTGTAATAAGGTATCTCAATACAATAAATAAACTAACATGATAGCTCGGCTACCTAAACATCGATGTAATGGACGATGCAGCCCAGTAACTGCAGATGCACCGAAAAAAGAGTTTTTTACTTCTAAAACACAGACGAAGATTTTTTTTGTTTCATATTCTGTTTATTTTTAGTAATTGACTGGAACCATTTTACTGCATTCACAAATACCTTGATTTATGTTGCAAAAACGAACTCTAATGTTGTTTCGTCACACCCGTTAAATTGGGTATTCCTGTATTTGAAAATTTCAAATTTCAAATTCATTCTATATTAACAGTCTTCCAGTGTTACTTGAAAGATAAAAAATTCTTATTTCTATGCCAGAATCCCATGATATTGTATCCTTCAAAACCATCAGAGCATTATAGGCTGTTAATTTTTTTAAATTAATTTTAATCAGTAGTACCATGTGTGTCGCTGTCCCCATTTCCTTGTACTGACTTGTATGACAAGCCCTAAACATTGCCATTGTTAGTTGCGTCGCTAGATCCTTTCTGTGGGGTTAACTCCACCCGGCAGAAAGCCAGCAAATATCACAATTGGAAATTTGTTAAATTATTGGAACGTGCATAACTCTATGGAATATAAATTCATGTGCTGGAGACCTCAAATTTGGGGCATCAAACGATAGAAGGATTTTATATTGGTTTGAAAAATTCAATAACGTTATTTGACGGATTTGGTATTAGTTTATTTACAGACACATACATATCTAAACGAAATGACAATGACATCAAATTAGATAAATTGATATAAAAGTCGCAAGTATCGAATGGTATAAGATTTAAATCCTGATTTTCTCTTCATTCCACAAGAAAGGTTATTTGTACAATACTTTGAATAATATTCATTGCAATAACTCATTCTTCAAGCCCATATAACTACACTTTAGGGAGTCCCCGTTTTTGTGGGCAATATGAAACATTTAAAATCAAAAAATATATATATACCATAAGCAAATGCAGCTGTGCTCAACTCATAACATAACACAAAATACGCCATAAAAGATGTTGCCCATCGTCTCCGATATTGAAGAAGCTGTCTTCTCTTTTGAACGCATGTTTTCCTTTAGCAGATGCTACAATTCACTCCACAGTACAATGTTTATATGCAATCACTAAAACTGTCCTGAGGCCATACCATATTCAGCCTAACCAGGACAGTTATTAAATTTTCTTTGAATACTGGATCTTCTTCACATAATGGGCTATTTACTCCACCGGACACAAACTTTTATATGTCTTGGTGACAAATCCAATTAAATATCAAGTGCATTGGTTTTTTGTTTGATTTAAATTTTCTTTTATTTCCTTAAAAATGCGCTACTTAGTATTTTTATTTTCAGTAATGTGTCTCTTATTCGATGTATATGTGCTAGTTCCGGAGCATTGTAGGGTTCACGCATGCTGTGGTGTATCTGATATCATCAAGGCAAAGTTAACCAACAGACTTGAGCGTGGGCCGGCTGCGTACAGTAAGGACCGATTGCTTATAGGTTACAAAGTATTTGTGCTTTAATTTCAGAGCTTTTGGATCGGCTAGATGATTTAACAGATTATCCGTCCTGTGGCACCTGAAATTAACCCCTCATCTATTGTTTAATCAGATAGGGATATAGATTGATAAGCCTGCAAGGATATTAGACAGCTTCAACTGGAAGCTGTATGGAATTGGAGGTATAGTCTTTCTTGTCCTTCATTGGTCCCTTAGGCATCTATGCTGAATAGTAACGTTACAGATGTCATGGAGACTACTAGTTGGAAACAAATGGTTTCCACAAACCCTACCCTCCTGGCAGAAGCTTTTAAAGTATTAGCTAACCGGCCAATTCCCCCAATGGGTACACCAAGGAAAATATTATAATGAAGACTTAAATTATAAACACAGACTTAATACTACTTTGCAGATATATTTTTATATTCTCTTTCTTTATAATTTTTTAAAAAGCCCATTCGTATTCATTATGCATTCTCATATTGTTTTATTTTTTTATTGTTTTATGATAAGTGTATGCCACATTTGGCTATAGAGTTAAGTTAACTTTACAAAAAGCAAATAGGAAGAAAGAAAAAATGGAAGTAATAAAATAATATTTTTCTTTTAATATAAAAAAAATTGCCTCATCAAATTAGTTACAAAAAATAATTATCAAATTAAAAGTACTAAAATTTTTACATCATATTACTAATCATATTCTTTCACAAAAAGTTTGCATTTTCAATAAAATCGAGTTTTTTTTTTTTAAATATACAAATCAATTAAACCCGACTCCACCACCGCTTCAATCTGTCTTTTAACGATCATCATCATTTTTCATTGCCCATAAAACTCAAAGAATCTTTGCCAATTTGACCATCCCACAGCTATGTGCAGTTTTTTTTTTTGAAATATTCAATCAAATGAAATCAACTTTCTCTTTTGCAAATTGGAATTCAAAATCTTAAGAGTTATTTCATCTTTACTACACATTAATAACATTTCCTTGACATTTTTCCAATAAAATTCTATATTTAGACATGATACTATTATGCCATACCTTAGTTGCAAAATATTTTCCAATCTTTTGAAAGTATTATCACCCAATCAATCATAAATTATTGTGTGCAATTTAATCCCATTAAGCACCTTGTGAATTGATATCTGGCCCATAGTTTTATAAAACACGTGATAATTTGACAGTTTTCCTCGAGTTCTAATTGAAAATAACCCTTTTTGCGTGGGATACGGTAAAAATCTGATAAGATATTGAAATTTCATCTACAACTTGTTGTGGAGTTTTCATGGAGTGGATAGATCTTTTTACAAACTCATTTCGTTTGCTAGTGTCCACACAATAACGAATTCCACCACTCTTCTTTTCAAAAACGATAATTGGGTAAACCCATTCTGTTGGTTTTGAAACTTTTTCAATAATTTTGCTCCTCTAAGTGAATCGAGCTAACATCTTTCTTAAAGCGTAAGCTATTGGCCTAGTCATCTTCTAAAAAAATTTCTGCATTGTACTTCAGAACTATTTTGAAAGTGTAATTGTTCATTTGTGGTAGCTTTTCATACACATCAAACAGATTGGCGAACCCTTAAAATACATCTTTAACACAGGTCAAATTTGTTGCAGTTTTTTGAACTCAAACTTTTTATCAATTTAATCAGGTATTAGATTATTCCGAATTCTATCTCTGCATACCAAGGCATTAATAAAACCTGGGCCATACAAACATATAATTTTTGAAATTATTGAACACAAACTTCACATTTAATTTACCAATGGACATGATATAACAATTATTTGCTCCAGTTATCAATCTTAAAATTGTTTTAAATTTCAAGATCTTGGTCTCATCTTTAATTTGAACATTGATGTCTAGCATAAGATGAGGAGCTTTGTCTTTTGTGAAACCTAAGACATTCGACATTTTATTACAAGTGTAACCCTTTCTTAGTCCTGATTTTGAGATTTTTTATCGACTTTCACTCCAACATTTGCAAAACAAGTGATTCAGTCTCAAACAACTTTACAGACTTTATAGAAGCTGGGCAGTCTTCTTTTATTTTATGCCTTGACCACCCATATCCACCACATTTGTTAATCAGGTCTCTCTCCTAGTGTTCCTCGAAATAGAAAGTTGTGAATTACGTCTAAATAATTCATAGCTATTCTTTGCTTGACATCGATCTCTTTGCCTTCATTGACTCTACGTTCAATAGCCCAAATTTTCTTCTTTAAGAGGATTGGTTCCCAAACTTTTTTGGGTTCGACCCTTAAAATATCTGGCTAGACAATGTGCAACTCCTACTCTGTCAACAATTACTTAGCGTTTCTCACTTAATTTCTTGTTAATGCAAATTGAATAGTCCAAAGCAGTGATATTGCAGATAAAAAATTAAATATGCAGGGTGTTGCAGATAAATTTGAATCAAGTTTAAGGCACCAAGGTTCTTAATGAATGGTTCTGAAGAATACCGTATTTAAAAAAAATGAGCATGAGATAATTTTGAATAAATTATTTTTAAATGTAAAAATTACAGATCATCCCCCTTTTGGACTTCCCTGAGATATTGTGCTGATAGAAAACATTCGTAGCGTCATCTGTTATCCTATTTTGAGGTTGTAGGGTACAGTGATTTGTTTGATGTTTAGGTAGGAGAAAAAAGAGTGTCATTTGTCAGATGAGCAAGGGATTTAAATACGGAGGACATGTAGTTACTTGTATAATAATTAACCCTACAAATTGGTTGAAGTGGTTGCCTACGGCTGATATAAGTCGAAAGAATGAAAGCAGAGTTTAACGGGAGAGGATGTATATATTTTGTTTGTGGATATTAAAGGCCCGAATTCATTACCTCAAGGCCCGAGGTTTGGTTCCTATTATTTAAAAGTCATTTAACAAGTTCAAAATCACTAAGGAAAAGACTATGTCTTGTCACACTTTAGCAGTTTTGCGTTTGTCAGTACTTTTGAGACTCAGTGAAAAAGAAAGATTTACTCTGTAATTCTTATGTGTGTAAAAAAGCTGTGTTACAGCTGTTTCAAAAATCAAAGACTGAGCTTTTCGAAGAACTATCTGAGCCGAAGTCGATGTCAGGGAAGTTATCAGAATACATAAATGAGTTGAGACTAATACTGAAAAAGTTAGGTGTGTCTGAAGGCATTATAAAACACAAGTTCTGAAAAACATTGTCGGAGAGCATTAAAATGGCCACGCTGTCACAAGTAAGTATATCCATCAAAGCTATGGGATCATTAACAGATTCACTCACGACTCTTATATCTTTGGTAAGTGTGTTTGCATTGGAAAAACCTGTCCTAAGAAGGATAAGGCCCAGCGTGCTTCATTGGTTCAGACGCCTTTGAGCCCCAGTCAACGTCCTGTTGTCTAGCGGACGACTATATTTTTTGAGAGAAAGCCAGAACATGCACAGAGGGTGTCAATGACCTACAAAAACTAGAGTTCATGAGTTATCTGCCGCCTGATGGTCTTCCAACAATTCTTGGCATACTTGGATTTGGATATGATGAGAAAAGTTTAAGCTGAGTCCTTGTGTCATGATTCTCATACTCACCTACACAAGATTAAAGAGCAAGATATCACTATATTCACTTAAAAAGCTATCTAACTAATAAAAACGAGATAAGTAATTTATAAAATGAAAGTATATCGTGTATATAAAATTTCACGGCGATCCCCAAAATTTCAAAGCGTGCAAAACTCGAAAAGTAAAACTTTTACTAATGAGTCAATTAAAAAAGGACTAAAATTAAAAATGGCAATAGAACAATGAAGGAATTTGATATCAAGTATTTGATATTCTAAAAGTAAAAACTACATCTATGGAAAAGATAGATACGACAGCTTCATGGACTTTAGATGAATGCTCAATTAAAGTTTCTGTCGATTATGACTAAAAAAGGGGCTCCATTATGGAAGAATCAACATTCCCAAATGCCAAAGGTGATGCCAACTAAGCATTGGATTTTATGCTCTTTGGGGTTTCTACTATTAGGTGGAAATAAGTTGCTACATACAATTTTATTCCAAATGTGTCTAATCGAAAAAAGTATGCCCCAGTAATTACCAGTTTAATTAAAATGTCAAGAGAATTAAAAATTGATGTTAAACAAGTAGTACTTTGACAGATATGGGTTGTCAAAATGTATCTATTTGCCGAGGATTTGGTATAAATTATGGAGTTTTTTTTTTGTTTTTTTATGTTCCTTTAATTGCTGAGATGGAGTTGCACTGATTTAGTATAATAAACATTATAGTATTACAATTACTCCAACGAAACCAAGGAATCTTTTTGGTGAAATCCATACACAAAAAGTATATTTCTTTCTCTAGAAATCGCCTGGGCGTGAACGTACACACATAAAGTTTCAGAGAATAACTCTCAAGCGTGCTGTCAATGAGATATGGCGATTCTATTGTGTCAATCTCAATTTATGAATAAAATTAATAATCCAGTTAATCAAATTGAAAAAATTCACTTTTTGCTGGCCCATCCCATTTGATGAAAAATTGAGAAAATTTTATTCTTTCTAATGATGTTATTTCAACGGAAGGGATGGTTACCTCAGAAAATCTTCCCTCTATCCTATTTCCTTAAGTCATTTTCAAAATGACCGGTCTGGGGATTTCAGAACGAAATTTAGAAGAAAATTTTGATAAGACTTGGTTTAAAACCTGTTTGTAAATTTGATGAATCTATAATCAGAATAATTTAATTTGACAAAATGTAGGTTGGGCAAGCTTTAAATCAGCATGGTATGAGGATTTGAACCCTGAGGAGGAAACTCAATGGGACAAGGACAACATAAAGACCGAATACAGTTTAAAGGAAATATGTAATAGAAGCCTCTAAGAAGCTAAATAAACGGATATTACGTTAGTTTTGGTACAAAAGTTATCATTGGAAGACAAAGTTATCTTCCTGAGCATTAGAAGAAACTGAGATATTTCTTGTAATCCAAACCGAGAAAAATATCAAGAGATTCAACACAATATAGTAAATTATTAAGCAAAGGGATAAGATATCTCTCAGAAACAGAGATCTGCCATAGGAATAAAATAGCTTTAGAACAAGCGGAGTGCCCTATGGCTATTCAACTATTGAAATCAATTAAAATGCACAAACACGTCCAGATCATTTGGAGGCTAATGGGCCAAATACACTAGAAATAATGATGTCCTCTTCAAAAAGTCAAGGCCGAACTCCATCAAAAGAAGGCCATGAGACTAAAAAATAATCCCCATAGATTCATAAGACCTTAATACAGTCATATTGAAGTGTTAGTGCTATTTACATGAAAAATGCCAAGCACAATGTCTTATAATTTTACTTCCATAGCTAAACAATCCCGTGCTAAAAGATATTCTAATACTTGAATGCATTACATTTTCCTTTTGTATTATCTCTAGTGATACTCATTGACAACAACCCACCTAGTGTACTGCCAAAAACTCCCAAGTTATTTTTGGCAAACCTCATATTAAAAAACTTTCATCCTTCCAGAGGACGTGACTTAGCCAAGGAATGGTAAATCCAATTTTAGTATACACAGACGGAAGGGGTAATTATATAATTATCAAAAAAGATTTTATATGGTGCTCCAAGAGGAGTTTTTCAGTTTATGCCCAAAATGGGGACTCCAGATAGTTTTTAAGGAAAAAAAAAACTGGTGGATGCCAGGAGACTTCTAGATAATACTATTTCGGGATCTTAACATCACAAATAATCCAAAAAGGGGTACGTTCAATTACGGCGGCTTTAGAAATATAAAAATACCAAAGTTCTAGAAAAAGATTTATCAAGTAATTTTCTTGTCGATCTTCCCCTGAAACTACAACCTCAAACACAGGCATGACTTTCTTTCACGGGTCTTCAATAAATACAATAACAAGCTGACTTGCTTAAATAATATATCCAATCATTGCTAAAAATAAGATACATTTCAAAATTCTCCCTCAGTATCTATCTAGTCATTCTCATATCTTATTCAGATTTGAAACGGTTTCCCAAGAAATAAATCCTTTTGGCAAACTTAATATCACTCTTCTCAGTCTGAAAAAGTTAAGAAAAAAAAACAAATATGGAAATGGAGGTATACTCTTCTTCAAACTCTTTAAAAATTAAAACTCGTCTGACATAGGATGAAATTAGAAGGAAGGAAAATAAATACGGTCATAGCAAAAATCGAAGCACTCAAAAGATCTGAAGAGAGAAAAAAACAACATGCATCAAGTTTAGGATATTTAGCTCTAAATTCCTTTGAAATCCTTAAACTACAAATTTGGATTTATGGATAAAAATAACTTATCAATGCAGACCTGATATTAGATGAAAGTAAGGACTCATATTGGTCCATTAGATCTAAGTAAAGACCATGTACTCCTTCTTGGCCTAAAAAGATGCATTCTTGATTCCTTTTTCTCGTCGGCCTTTCCTTCATTAGGCCAAAAGGCTTTAAATTATAATATAGGATACATAATAATTAAAAAGTACATTTTTATATTATTAATTCAAAGTTTTTCTGTTAATCGACACCTTATAACTTCTATACTGGGTGCTCTCTCTAGTATAAATATTATAAAAAAACAAAAATAAAAGAGAAAGAAATCATGCAGTGATTACTTATATTTTTTATTTGTTAACAAAGTTTTTATTTGAAATTACGTAAAAAATTTTATGCTAACTAATGAAGGATTTAAATCGATATGTTTCTCAAAAATTTATCTTGTCTAATTAATGGGCAGTATAAATTAAGTTAACAGTTTTAGAAAAATGTAAGTGAAGTTTTCACACTGATATAACTTTTTAAAATCTGATGTTATTTGTTCAATAATTTATGAAAATTTGGTTTGTCTGACTATTTGTTTATCCGTCATTTTGACTTTGCATTACTTATTATGTAGGTTTTTTTGTAGTTCTGTGTTGCTATTAAAATTAAGAAATAAAAATGTAGCAATGAGATTGTAGTCAAAGGTCTATGCGTCATATTAAAAAATAAAAGTAGAGTTTATGAATTTAATTAAATCAAAGAATTTTGTAAATCGACTTTTAATTACGCAAATTCTGCTACTCTCTGAAAGTTAAAATAAAATATGAGTTTTCAAAGCTCAAGTTTACTAACTTATTCGAGCAATGTTCTTGAAACTTTAAACTAACATTTTCAATAACACATTTTTTCAATATTTGCAAAAATGAACCAGTTATCTATGGTTATTTTTTAGAGAACATTATTCTTTTATACTTTTTTTTGGAAAAAAATATAGCAATTTTGTATTTGTTTTCACAAAAAAATTTAATAAAAAAAAATATATATAGTTGAGAAAATATGACAATGTAACATTACGCAATATTTTTTGTTGTATCATAAACAGTATTTTTTTTTTTTTCAATGCTGTCACCATTATCTTTTTTGTCTTGAAGAGAGAAAATTTAGTATAAAATAATCAAAAATCGATTGCTCGATAAAAAATTAAACCTTTTTTAAACCAATCATATTTATTTTTGTTATTAGTAAATAAGGCTAAATCTTATTTATTCAAAAGTATTAAATTATCAAAAATTGATGCATCTCTGAAAATAAATTCATGTTTCAATAATAATAATAATAAATTTGTTAATTTATATATTATGGTAAAATAATAAACAGTACAACATGTTAATAAATGGAATATATGTTTTAGAAATATGTATTTAAAGTTAATAAAAATATCAAAAATTCCTTAATTTGGTTTAGAGGGGTTATAAAAAAATTCCCAAAAAAAATTCAAAATTCAAGAACCAAACTTAATCACGTCGTATGAGTTATCAATTGTTGGAATTTGTATCCTTATGGGTGGAGTAAAAAGTCAAGCATTATTTTTATTTGTATAATGTTTTAGAATAGTATTTTTTATACAAGTTATCCCTCCTGGTAAAGATTGTCGAAATTTATTTAGACTTCTGTTAAATATTATGAAGATCATTATGAACTTTTATGAATAAATTATACAAAGCACTCATTTTTATTCTATATATTAATTTTAGAAAGTATATGATATAAAAATATGTAAAAAAAGTGATCTCATGATTCATAGATATCATTAGTTTATAGAGTATATTAAATGCCACTGATAAATTACTTACTCAACATTCATTTATATATTTCATAATGATGTTTTACCAGCGAATGTACCTGCCATTGCAAGGAGTTAATTTTTCATTATTTCATGGAAATTTAGTCTGTCTGCCTGTTTGTTTATCTATCAGTTTGACTTTGCACAACATAATTTTTTGGGGTATTTTTTTGTAGAACTGCATAACTATTAAATTGAAAAAAAAAAAATGTAGCAATGAGAGTGTAGCCAATTGTCTGTGCGTCACATTAAAAATATACTTCTTATAACTCCTATTCTGGGACTCTCCCTAGTTTAAGTTTTATAGAAGTTTTTAAAGCCTATGTTACGAAATTAATTAAGCAGTGATTACTAATGTTTGTTATTGTTAACAAAGTTTATCTTTGAAATTACGCAAAAAATTAATGAAAACTATTGAATTATTACCCAAAGGTCTTTGTGGCATATATAAAAAGAAAAGTAAAGTAACTGTTTAACTAATTGATTTATATTTTTTTTGTGAATGGACTTTTAATAATTCAAATGCTGGGTCCGTATCCTAATTTATTTATAATAAACGTTTGTAAAAAATTAATCGAGCCATCGATTAATGATTATTTTATACTATTTTCTTTCTTCGAAAATAAAAAAAAATGTAACCAGCTTTGAAAAATATAATTTAATCACTGATTATAATACAACTACGAAAAGTGCACAATCTTCAATTTTCATATTTTTTGTTAATCGACTTCTAATAAGTCTAGTAACATAATTTTTTATTAGATTAATTATTTTATAAGTTTTTTGAGCCTATGTAATTTGTTAGCATTTGTTTAATTTGGCGTTGAAAGGTTGTAGCTTTTCTAACCCCTCTCAACAAAATTAAGGAGTTTTAAAAAAAAATTTCAAATTCAAATAGATATTTCTAAAACAGATATTCCATTAATTAACATTCTTGACTATTTAATTATTCGACATTATCTTTTTTTCAGAGATATATCTATTTTTAATAATGCAATATTTTTGATTATATGAATCAGTTATAAACGACTTTTTTTTGGACGACAATATTCTCTTTATAATTTTTGTTTTTGCAAGAACAAAAAAAAGTAGAAGGTTCTTATTTTTCTTTACAAATGATATTAATTACTTTTTTGCAGAATTTGTTCAAAAATGTGATTTTAATTTCGTTTGCAAATGTTAATTTGGTAATTTTTTCACACAAGCAAAAATACTTGGTTGACCTTGAATACAAAGCTTACTAAAAGTTTATGTAAAAAATGTGGATTTAATGGAATAAGAAGCATATTTTTGCATCTTGGAGTGTATTTAATCCCATTTCACGAAGAGAGGGTTAAAACCTTGCTTTCACGAGGATTAAATAGATAAAATGACTTTGTGTGTTATAATAATTATAAACATTGGACCAAAGCCCTTTACATGTGTATTAATTAAAAAACTGATATAAGTATTTATTTGAAATATTGTTCTATAATATATTTATAAAAAAATGGAAAAGTAATTTTAAATTAACATGTTGAGGCATATATTTTATAGCCATCTGTATAAAGTTGTATTAAAAGGCTTTAGCCCCGAATTTTATAATAAAAAGTTCTAGAAAAATTCAATTAATAATTCAAACCTTAAGCATATTAGTTATCAAATGTTGGAGTTAATATTTCTATAACCTGAGTAGTAGAAAAAATGATATTAAAGGATGAATAAATTTTTTTTGTAATTTCAAAGATAAGCTTTATTTAACAAAAACAAAAATAAATATAATTGTTTAAACATAGTTTAATTTTTTATCGAGCAATCGATAAATGATTATTTTATACCAAATTTTCTGTCTTCGAGACAACAAGAATAATGGTGACAGGTGTCATATTTTCTGAACTATAAATATATATATATATTTTTTTTTTTTTTTTTTTTTTTGACAAAAACACTGTACAGATGCTTATTATATATATGCATCCATTTATTAACTTTTAACAATAAAATTGAAAAAAGTTATAAAATAAATACTTATCTAAATTTTTAATTTGTAAGACTTTAAAATGGCTTGGGCCCAATATTATTAAATGTTATATTACACAAAGTCATTGTATCCATTAATCCCTCGAGAAGGCAAAGGTTCAAACCTCCCTCGGTGAATTGGGATAAAATACACCCCAAGATGTAGAAAAGTCTTTCATTACTATTAAATCCACATTATTAGCAACAACTTTAAGAAAACATTATATCCAAGGGCAACAAAGTTTTTTTTTGTTTGATGAAAAATTACCAAATCAAAATTTGCAAAAGATATTGAGAATCAAACTTTTCAACAAATTGTGTAAAAAAGTATCTTTCATTTATTATTAGCATTGGTGAAAAGTAACACAAAACTTCCAAAATTTATTTGGTATATGCAAAAATCAAAAGTATAAGGAGAGTAGAAGAATAGATCCTTCACTCAGTCCAGTCAAATTGTACCAACTCACTGAATACTCTAATTGTGTTTCATGGTCACACAAGGAAATATTTTAATTTCCTTAAGTGAACGTCCTTTTAGATTGAATGAAAAAGAGTTCGTTTTTTATTACAAATACTCCAGGACAAAACTTTGTTTTATTAAGAAATAATTTTTTTATGTTAGTTATTAATTTTTTTATGTTAGTAAGGTATCAATAAATTAAAGCAAGTTATTTTGAACAAAAAAACTTTTGAGAATAAAAACAGGTTAACTCATGTTAACTTTCATGCAGACTAATATTTTTCAAGTGACATAAATCGGGTGTATTTTTTAACTAAATCATTTTTTTGGAATTGGTAATCTGATAAATTAATTTTATTTTCCTTAACTATTATCATTATTATATTATATAATTACCTCCTTTCCTACTACATTCAATTATAGTCAAATCCCGATTCAACATTCGTGTGTGCTTTTAACAAACGTAGAGTAACCTTTAAGATTTGTTTCGGAGTTGTTATAAATTAAAAGTCCTAGTTGGACTCAAAGTAGAATTGAGAATCTACATCAGAGTTATTCTTGCCTATATCCTATTTTATTTTGTCCCCCCTTCTCCTCTGTGGCAACAGCTAATTGAATTTAATCGAATGGAACGTCATGACTAATGATGAAAATAGTGTGTATTTCGGTCATGTTAAAAAGCGCAAGCGAAAATCAACATGGCAACCCTGACAATTTGAGATGGATGTGAAGGGAAGCACCTTAGATATGATGATGTTTCATTAGATCAGCTAATATCAGCTGTGCCAAGAGAGGGGGGAGGGTATGTGATAAAAAATAAGGAAAGCAAAATTAAACTGTTGGAATTTGCATCCTTAAAAACTATGTGGATCAGATTCTAATATTAACTTGTAGAAACATATTAGTTATTACAGATTCAAGATAACTAAACTACTAGAGTCGATAAATTTCATGGAAATTGCCAAAAATTTCTTGGGATTTGCAATAAAAAGCTTCTCAAAATTTCTAGAAACAATTGATTTGATAATTCCCAAGAATTGACAATAACCATCAAGTCATATTAAAAAAGAAAAGCATGGTGAAGAATCGATTTGAATTAAGATTTATTTGTATTATCATTGAGACTTTAAACTATTTGTTCGTCTATTAATTTGATAATCATTAATAATGATGACTCCGGAAATATTGAGTATTAATGTAAATATATCAAAAACCAAAGTTCAGTTCAAAAATTAAAACGGAGCTAATTGAACAGCGCGAATTAACTCATAAGATAATTATAGCATTCCAGCAAGAATTGGAAGTCAATGAAGGACATCTTCAGAAGCTGATTCGAAAGCGAAACAAAGAATTGGCTAAAATTTCAAGTGAGCTTCCTATTCTCAAATTCAAACTCATAAATGAACAGAAAAATCTTGAGCTCAAAATCATGAATCAATCCTCAAAAATTATATCTCAAATACCCAAAATTAAGTAACTTAACTTTCTGATAAAAGCCTCAGAAAAAAAAGTTCTTGAAGGCCATTCCTCAACTCCGAATCTAATCCACCTATCCGTTTACTCCAAAAAAAAACCAAGTATTCTATCCTATTGAAGTAGTCAAATTTGAGATACTCTCATCTGATGAGTAATGAGAGTTACTTTGATGAAGAGAATAGTTGTTACTGGACTTTCATTGCATTCATGTAAGATGTTGTGCTTGATGACCTTTCAAAGTTAAAGGCCGCATCAGAATTCAAATCAGGAGAGGAGCATCATATCTTTTTTGATTACTAGCATGATAATTTCAAAATCAAAACGATTTAAATGAATTATGTTATTATTTGAGCATGACGTTAATTTTTCGAAAATCAATAATAGTTTTTATCAGATCCCTTAGTCAGTAAGATAATATTTAATCTTATATGATTTATTCTTAAATAGTAACAAAACTCTGGATTGTATATTTGTATAGATTGAATGCAAATATAAAAAAAAAGGGTTACTTCTATCATTACAAGTCGACCTTAAATCCAGTTACAAGTCATTTCAGTGCAAGTCAGACTGGATTGGAAAGTCATTTTTTTCTTAATTTTTAATAAATTACTGCCTTTATGGCTCTATCTTTCACTCTGTGGTCTACTTATGTAAGTAAGTCCCAAGATAGCTGATACTTCTTTTCATATTTCATACACCTTTTTTCTTTCCCTGTTCAAGGTATCAGAGTATTTTGCATTCCTTAATATAGTTGGTCTCATATTATTTTTATAAGGAAAAAGAGAAAGCTACACCCTGTACATAAAATAGAAAAATAAATTAGAAAGAGAAATCTCCCTCCTCGCCCTCGCTTTAATAAAAGCCAAAGAGATAATACTAATATCCGTGCTTCCAACACGTCTCCGAAAAGAATATAAAGGATCCAGTTCGGCATAATGATGACTTCCATTCAATAGATACCTCCAATAAATGATTTATGGTTAAATTTCTCTCCAGATTTTAAATCTAGTGAGTTATGATGTATCGAATAGTTAGTATCTCCAAGTTTAAGCCGCTTTAACTTGAGAAAGATTGTAACATTTCGTGGTCAACCACAATCCAAGTTTTGTGGATCCCCTTATAGGTCACTAGACGTCCTAATTAAACTCCTACTGGTTATTCAAGTATTTGCTACGTTAGGATTTCTGTTAAATTCAATATTTACATGAATAACAAAAACTCTTTTTTCAGGCTTACTTTAAAGAGAAAATGTTTCATGCACGACCTTTAAGACGATATTTAATGACACACAATGCAGTTCTAACTCTTTTTGATTATAAGTAGAAGAATAGTAGTCGAAATTCTCCAGTATATAGGAATAGAGATTATGAAGAGCTATCAATAAATCAATCTAACCTTGCCTAATGTTATTCACACTGCAAAAAAAATCATATTCGCTCAATAATGTTAGTGAAGAAGGCGTTTTTACGGATCAACTATTTGAAAAAACTGCCTTGGATTAATTGACAGTTGAAGAAGTTTAAATACAAAAAGATTATCAAAATCCCTCAGAATGTTGTACATATTTATTATGTATGAATAAAGCTTTTTTTAATAATGAATGCATAACTTGACCAAAAAATCTACTACATATTTGTTGATAAATAAAATGTATTATAATATATGTATTCCAAATATAGTTTTTATCTAAAAATATTACCAAAGTAACGAATAACAGCATGAATATACATAATTTATTGCAATTCCAGTCTCGGCAATATTGGTTTCAATCAAATCCAAATTATACTATTGAGGAACAATAATAATAAGTGTGAGTCTTCCATGTGTCTATAATTCCGTGACCTTTTCTACACCCCATTCAGTGTAGGAGTATATTTTTCTTCTCTAGACTTGTTTATACATACTAACGGCGTCCGCAGGGTGTTGGTTGGATGGACTGTGACCCCTTTTCATATTAAGGAATTTTTGCTTTTTACTAGAAAATTTAACATTTGGAATTTAATTTTTGAAATTTTTTTTTTTTGAATACGGGTGGATTTTTAATATTTTTTCCACGAAATTAAGTATTAAATTTAATTTTAAAATTTTTCCCAAAAGATTTTTGAAAAAGTCCAAAAAATTAATATTTAATTTATGAAAAATTTAGTTTTTTGTAAACCATCGTGAATTTATCAAATTTTTAATGAATAACTATGGGTTTTTGAAAAAAAAAAATCAAAAAATTTGAATTTAATTTTTGAAATTTTTTTCCAAAAAATAAAAAATTTAAATTTATTTTTTGAAATTTTTTTTCAAAAAATTTAATTTTTAATTGTTTTTTTCTCCAAAAATGTAATTTTCATAAAAAAATTCAAATTTTTTGAAAAAAAACCAAGCCCCTCAATATATAATCCTACGGACGCCCCTCCATACAATAACATTATATACAATTTAATCCTCTACGAGTCGTAAGTTATATACATTCATGTCTGACTCAAGTCACAAATCATTGTATTCAAGTATGACCTGAATCATAAGAGATTTTTTCCCCAAGTCAAGTATTGAGTAGCTAAGCGTGAGTGTGCTCATAAAACACAAAAAGTTACACTGATAATTTGTTGTGGAGTTATTTTCTATATTTATACAGCAAAAGTTTGTTTATTAGTTGATGCCTATTTACAACGGGCAATGCCGGGTATAACAGACCCAAAATTAGCACTTTTTATTACCGTATTTTTTTAATAGTAATGTTTTGTCAAATGGTACTCCATTAATTTTAATTTTATTTCTTAATTATTTTTTTACTTTATTAAAATTAATTCGGCTCAAAACCTATATCCACCTATTTCTTACTTAAAAATCCCTGTGGACATCTGGTGGGACAAAGCAAGATTAATATAACTACAAGGTTATACCATAACGATTTTCTCAATTATGTTTGACTTACACCATGCTGTTAATAGTGACGTCAAAGAGTATATCCACTCACAATTTATCATGTAATTTCTAGTATTATATACTGTTGTTATTCTTTATGACGTAAAAATCTGTCTGTCTTTCCCAGCAGTCCGTACGGTAAATAAAACTGAAAATTATAGGAAGGGTGATTACATGATGACCCAATCTTGTATTGTTATTAACCTTGGGACAAAGTAATTGTACTACTAGTCCAAGTCAAGTCTTTGCTCACAAGTCTTTGAATATAAAAGATCCTTAATGGCTTATTTTGGTAGGGAGTTAAAAACCACAAAAAATTATTTATATTTTTATGAACTTTATTCGTTCTAGAGAGATTACATAAATAAATTAACATTTTAGTATATAAATTGTATATAGGAAAAAAAAGTAATCACCATTAAACATTAATGATTTTTTAACATATGATATAAAGATTAAGAAAATTTCATGAGGAATTTATATGCATAGGATCAAATTTCTAGAAATCAATCAAAAGGATAACATTAAATGCATGAATTTTAAATTTGATAAGATCTCAATTATGAAATTAATTAAGTAACTAAAAAATTATAGGAAAAAAATCAAGAAATACAGAACAATAAACTAATAATTTGAAATTCATATATTTTGACATTTTCTATAAATGGGAACTAAAAGATCCAGGAACTTTAAAATTTTAATGAGGGATAATATCTTATTAGAACGCCAGCATAGCCCATAAAGTTAAGCCAATCTTCATGTTCTTGATAAAGAAGGATAAATATCTTGCTGCATCCGACATCAATAATGCTCTATAATTTTCTACTTTGATGAGCTCTGCTATAAAGCTTTTGCAGCTTGAAATAGCTTGTCCTAGTACACTATTCAGGGGCTTACACAGGGGGTGGCATGTAGCCCCCCCTTTGAATGATGGAATTTTTACTTTTTTTAATAAATTTTTCGTTCACGATTTCATTTCTGAATTTTTTTTCCAACAACTCTAATTCTCTGTGAATATCTAAGTGCCACAAGACTGGTGGGGAATTATTTAACGTTGTTCTTTTAAGTGTGTAGATAAATTTTACTTAACTAAGACCTTAACCATCACAAATATTTTTATTCAAAGAGTTGTATTTTTGCAACTAGATTGTGAATTGTGTAAGTGGATTATTAATAACCTCCCAAGCAAGCTCCCTAAGCTTCTGGTGAGTTAATATCGATGTGTGTGGCTTGTCCATGTCCTAATGGAACACAATTCATCTCCTTTTGGCCAAAGATGGCCGCTTTTTGAGGATGGATTCCTTAAGACGTTCCAATTGTTGACAGTACAACTCCGAATTAAGAGGTTGGCCGTAGGGGAGTAGCTCATTAGTAGATGATTCCCTGCCAATCTGACAAAGTAAAATCTTCCTGGACGTTAATCCTGCCTTGACCACCGTTTTCACCGGGTCACTGCAAATAGACCAGGACCGTTTCCGCTTGATTTTAATGTAAGTCATCCACCTTTCATCACCAGTAACCATCCGCTTCAGAAATGGATCGATTTTGTTGTTGAATTCACATGTAGAACACTCCATTTGTTCATAAGGCTCTTTATAAGGCAATATCTATACCTTGGTTGACGAAAAAAAGTCATGAAGATGAAACAGATTGTTGGTTAAACCAGAAGTTTCACTAGACAAATTACATACCTACTCTGAAAAGACGAAAAATGAAACTAATGGGTGGATTGACCCTGTTGTTGAGAATTATACTAAAAGTCTCTAAAAAAATATTTATTTAACTTTAGAAATAGTGTACCTCCATTTTCTCTACCCCGATCTATAATTGGTTGATGTAATATAATAATTTCGATATAAATATCATTAGACATGATGGATTATTTATACTGGACATGTGCCTTGGATTGACAGACAATTATTTATATAATACTAGGCAAGAGCAGCAATTTCCCATTCTTTATCATGCAGGATATGCCAGAAGAAGAGGGGGTTTGTTACGCCCTACAAACCACTGAGAGGATACGGGGAGATAGTCAAAGGTAGAGTGGATGGGGAAGTGCGGGGAAAACTGCAAAGCTCAGCTCAGTTAGAGCAATCTGAAATTGCAATAGAACTATGGTATTTTTCTCTTCATAAACTTTCTTTCTTCTCCAAAAAGAAAGAAACAGGGTACATTACTTAACAAACCTACAGGTCTTCAATTCTCGAAGTTGTTTATCTAGGACTATGAATTCATACTTCCAATTTATCAAGCCAAGTTATGAGAACCATAACAAGTGACTTATTGGCTCTTTTAACGAATTCTTATGTGTATTTTTCTAGTATGATACAAAGACATTTGAATATGTAACTACAAATGTAATAAATAATAATTGTCTTTGTGACGTTTATCTTATTTAAATTAAGAGCTTTGTGGCCGGGAATAAAACTATATCCCAGTTCCTGTCAAGTGCAACTCACAATATCCGATTTGAAATCTAAAACAAGGGAAAAATTTGTTAAAAATTTAACCTATAAATGTATAATTAATAAAGTTTATGTTCCAAGTGTATTTTGGTTATGATTAAGTTGTTTCATTGATCTTGTACCTTGTTTTGAACTCGAGATATTTTCTTTTCTTTTTTGGGTGAAAAATGATGAAAATCTACATTCTTTTCTTTAGACCTTTATAAGTTATTCATTGTTGACCGTAATAAGGAATATTATAGAAATTTATGACATATTTTATTTAAAAAGAAAAGCCCCATTCAAGGAATATGCATCTTGAAAGATTTTTGTTCGATTTTTTATTTCTTGAGTGATCCTATATTTTATGAGACTGTACAAGCTAACACAGAACAAAATTATGTTATTGTATACGATTTCAATATCTTATAATGCCCCCGTAATAAATAATCCTATATTTGAAATACTTAAATTCCAAGCTCCCCGTGAATGGATCCCTTCATAGTTTCAATTCTTGAATCTATTCAATTGCTATATATGGAATGATAAGATTCCCCACACAAGTAAGTAGTGGACTCTAATTTTTTGAGGCTTAACCTGGTTATGTTTTTCTTTTTTTGATTAAAGTTTCAATCTGTCATAATTCCCGTAGATATTGGAATTCGAGCAATGTCTTGTTGCAGACAAAGTATATCGGATCCCTGCTTTTGTCCTAATTCTTAGAGAATATAAAAGTATTTTTGTCTTTAATGAATGAACATCGATCTAATGTGCTCTAATTTGAAAAACACGTCTAAATTTAAAATGTTGTCACTCCATTTATCCAATTATTTGTATATATTATGTATGGTATGTTTCAACTTTAAACTAATAAATAATGTGTCATATTCATGCTGTGATAATCCTATGTAAAAATATCTATTTTATCACAAATTGATACATGTAACTTTTATGATTAACTAAATCCTCTTTAGCGATTTTTTCCTATGGATATATATTTGATCTAAATTAATTGAAAGTTCAACATTTTTTAAACATCTATAAACCGAAAATAAAGATCGAAATTACTAATTATATTATATCTATCCTATTAATAAAACGAACATTTGAACGCCCTTTGAAAAATTATTAGTGTATTTAAGATTACCCGAAATGGACTGATACTCACCATGATCAAAAGAAATAAAAAAGATTGTATTTCTCTGTAATTGAAAGGTAAACCTAGAGCTAAATAGATTAAACAGTTTCATAAATGCCAAACTTTTAAAATATAATACAGTTTAAGAGAAATATAAGGCACTTGAAATCTTTGAGGGCTTGAAGCCTTCTCATGCAGTTGGCTCCAACCATACGTACCTACATTAATCAAATTAGATAATTGCATGAGTGTCAATAATTGTTTCTAGACTCCTTTTTATCGTCATTAAATATATATATACATTTATTCAATAAACAAATTTATTGATGGAATTAAACGTTGACCAAGGAATTTACATTAATATTTGTTTTACATGTTAATGAAATTGGAGCCGAGTTATCCTTCAAAATTGAAATACATGAATATATAGACTTTTAATATTCATATTCTTTGATAAATATCACTATTGACAATTACTATTTATTATAATTGTAGTTACATATTCAAATGTCATTGTATCATACCAGAAAAATACCGTGCCCTGTGCAGTTTTGCCCTGGGAAGTTTCGCCCTCATATCTATATTATAGCCTAAATGTATTTTCCACATATTGTTTAAGGTCTTCCTTTTTCTTCAACGTGAATTTCTTTGTAATTAATTATGAAATTATTGCATTTCAGTAGTTAATATGGAATAATTAATGTTTCTTTTTGCAATGAATTTGAAGCGTTTTTTTACCACTGTCCTTAAGCTGAGGGAAAGGAGGAAGAAG
>NW_027294695.1:0-524 GCF_016086655.4 Lepeophtheirus salmonis | reverse complement strand
TACATGGTTTCTAGAGGAGGGCTCACTATTCCTAGGAACCTTCTTTATACACTAGGATTTTTTATATAAAGTGCGTTCAATTTAATTGTGGATAATAATAATTCCCAGAAATTCTTAATCAATTCGAGAAATCCACGAACTGTTTTTTCTAAGTTCCTTCTTGAAAAAATTAAGGAGACCTATGACTTACAAAATCTGTTGTATATAAAATGTTTAAAATGTCATTATTCGATTGAACGAAATATTTTAATGGCCTCCATAATATTAACTCATTCTATAATTATATTTTCTGATACTGTTTTTAGATAATATTAAATATCAATAGCATACATATTTATTTGTATTAATAACTCTTCGTTAATATTAGCGATTTTTTAACATACCGAGGATTTATATATTAGTGGATTTTAAATATAGTGCTGTATAAAATATGAGTTGATCAAACGCCCGCGATATTTTATTTATTTTTATATAGTGTTCTTATACAACTCTATAGTTTTAAATAGAAAAATTATTTATCAATT
>NW_027294694.1:0-557 GCF_016086655.4 Lepeophtheirus salmonis | reverse complement strand
AGCGAGGTAGATGGAAAAGAGCCAAAGAACCTAGTACTCGTGGAATCAAGGAAATGAAATATATTTCCAATGAAGAATTAAAGCCATGTGGGACAAGCATGTGGAGGAATATCATGATGTATTAATTTATGGAAATCAACCATTAAAAAAGATGAAATGTGCACCGATAAAAATATCTTTAATGGAATGAGCAGAACCTGGGAAAATCTACACAGCAAGGACGATTCCATTTCCTTATAGAGAAGCTACGAAGAAGGAATTTGAAGATTTATATTTTGTAATCATTGTCCTGAGGGAAGAGGGAATGTATATATATACCTATGTATAAATGTTCCGTGAATATTTTATATTTAATAATATGTTAATATGAAGTCATTGTAGATTCTCCTCGTGTAGAATATAGTAGATATATAAACTCCATATCCTCATATATCTCATATACCATAGAGTTCGACTAGTTTGGATGATATTAAGTATTCATCATAGTACTTTGTATACTTTTTTCCTTTTCATTTTCGTATAAAGGAATGATCATTTTTACCCAGTTAAAATAAAGA
>NW_027294693.1:0-626 GCF_016086655.4 Lepeophtheirus salmonis | reverse complement strand
GAGTTGGATGAGGTACGTTTTTCCCCCTCCTCACAAAAGCTCAATGAGCTTATATTACTTTTCTGATGGGTGTGTAAGCCAATATTGAAACTATAAGTCTTTCCACATTAAACTTGGTTTTACGAAGAATTTTGTAAAAGCAATGGGTAAAGTAAATTATGAAAGGTTCAAATACTTTTCTAAATAATTTTCGAAGGTTAGTGGAGAAAATTAAAGCAGGGAATTTTTTTTGGACCACAAATAATTAAGGTATGGAATGAAACTAAATTTAAAAAAGTCATAATTCCACTTGAATTGAAGGCTTTCCTGGCTTTCAAATAGATACGTCAAAATATCTTGGAAACAACAAGTTTCCTGCATCTAAACATATAGTCAAGAATTTACTTGATGCTTACAAAGAGCTTGAGCTTTTTTTTTTTTGTTATTCAAACATATAATGTGTACAGTTGTTGATCTTCATTATTGATCATAGATGTCAAAATTTTGATATTTACTTCACTGATCGATCTGTATATCAAATATAGTACATCTGTATATATGAGTAATTTCATGGCTTAAACAACTTGCAGAGCGACAAGAGGTGAGGAGGTTTTTTGTCTCTCTGAAAAAAAATATTTTAAGGGGTG
>NW_027294692.1:0-17433 GCF_016086655.4 Lepeophtheirus salmonis | reverse complement strand
CGGCCATATTAATGAAGTGGTGTTTTATCATTAACCGGAATGTTGAGGCTTTCAAATAAAAATATACTATAGAAAAATATCCATTTGTCTTTTTTTTATAGCAATATCAAAAGAAAAGAGTTTCGTGGGCCTTTCTTTACAAGGTGGTTCAAAGTGAATAATCTATTATATTTCATTAATTGTGGTGAAATATTTACAGCTTAACAAAAGATAATTTAACATCAAACAATCAACAATTATAACCCTAATATGAAAAATGTATAAAAAGTGACCATAGAATATATTTTTTAAATAAGTTCAATTGAATATATATAATTTCCCTAACAAAGCATCTTTTCAGATTCGTTTTTGTAATAGGTATATTTGATTGTATACTAATTTACAAATTATAATTGTAATGTGACTTAACAAAATTAATGTATTGATTTTAATTAGTGATGTGCCGCGAGCTGAATTTTGCTGCTCAAGTATTTTCGAGTTTTTATGAGAAATATTCAAGGAATTACGGGCTATACTCGTTACTTGCATGATAACTTGTTATTCAACTGAATAATTGTTCCTCCCTCTAATATTTTTTGCTCACTAAATAACTCGTTGCTACAAAAATCATATATTTTGAAACAATTATTGGAAGAATAAATACATTTTTGGATCCTTGTTGGGAATCATAGGTGCCTTTCGATCAAGAATTTATTTTCAAGGCCAAGACAACTTATTTCTTGACATAATCAGGACTGACAGTTGTAAAGTATTATTATTGATAAAATAATTTAAGCAACTTGATGAAATTATTTAGCTTTTTACAAATAAATGACCAGAAAAGATTATTTTACTATTATCCTCTTTCCTCCTTACTTTAACTTATTTCAAAATAAACACTTAACTTCATTCATCAAATTATATTTATAAATTAAATACCTATAGTGGAAAGGAAATCATTTAGTGTACATTCAAGAAATTTGCATTTGAAACTATTTCTAATCTTTCCCTCGATAAATTCAAAGTCAAGGACCATGGTCTATGTTCAATGTACCAACAATAGTAAAGAACGGGTTTTGTACTTTTTTGTTATTTTCTTCACATGAAGATGCTCGAGCGTTGTTTTGTTTTTTGTCCAATTCGTAGCACACAATATTCCACGACTTATTTTTAAAAAAAGAGTTCATAGTTATTAATGTGTATATAAAGCCCGAGTATTCCATGAACACAACATCAGTTGCATTTTCCATCATTGGCAATCAATAACACCAAAAATGAAATATTTAGTAAGACACATTAAAATGTACTCTCGAATTAGTTAATTCATATTACTAAATATGTTTGTATTTTCCAGGCTCTTTGTACCTTAGTTCTCTGCTCTGCCATCAGCATTGATGCCGGAGTATTCTCCAGAAGAATTGGTCGTAACTCACCTCCAATCAGCTCTTACGGAGCCGGACAAATAGGATCTGCTTCATCCTTTAACCAAGTCACATCCTCATTCGGTGGATCTGGTTCATCCTTCGGAGGATCATCTTTCGGTGGATCTACTGGAGGAGCTTCATCTGGACCCGCTGTCCCCGTTGTTGCTATCATCAGTGAATCAAACAATGCTCCCGGTACCCTTGGAGACAATAGCGACTTTGACAACTCCTTTGAATCCGAAAATGGTATCAGACAAACATCTTCTGGATCCACTGTCACTATTGGAGAAGAATCTGTCGTTGTCATGAAGGGATCTTACGAATATGTTGGCCCTGATGGTCAAACTTACGTTGTCGACTGGATCGCTGATGAGAATGGATTCCAACCTTCTGCCCCTCATCTCCCCAAGGAAGTCCCAATCCCATTCCCTGAAATTGCTGAAGCCGTCGCAGCTCAAATTGCTTTTGCTGCCCAAGAAGATGCTGTTGGAGGATCTACTTCTGCTGGTGGATTTAGTGGTTCTGCTGCAGGTGGATTTGGACAATCTTTTGGTGCATCTAGCCAAAGCCAATCCGTTGCTCCCCTTACACAATATGGTCGTTAAGACTTTCCTTCCTATAAAATTTTATAATTTTTATACATTCTTGAAATATAAATAATTAATTACAAACGAAAGTTGATCGAAATAAATTTAATTTAAAAAGAATAAATGTATTTCTGATTTAAGATTTTACAAAATTTCCAATTTATACTGTATTGGATCATCAATCTTCCTATTTAGATTGGAAAAATCTTTAATAACGAATAATCTGAAGGATTGGTTCATATTAAGAATGAACTTTTTTAATCATTACTGCAGATGCTATTTATGTATAGAAAAAACACATTTTAGGAAGTATCAAAGGAAAAACAGTTGGTGTGTGAGCTCATATTTACTTTTTGTTCATGAATATATATGTATTTAATTAAAATTATTATACATTTTCTGCACAAATACATATTTAGATGTAGAAATAGTTCCTGATTATAGAAGTAAATAATTTTCTCACTTTATGAGGATCATTGTTTTTGTAATAATAATGGCAGCTTTTCATTTTTTTTATTTCTGTAACCAATTAAATTTAATAGAGCAAAAAAATAAAAAATTCTGAATAGAAATTCAAGGTTTGACAATTATTGTCATTATTGCTAGAATTTTCACTCTGATGTATCGTACTGACTTCTGGAAAGAAAAACAGTTTTTGATATTACACTCAACCACTCATCTACTATGACGTCATTATTTAAAGCGTGGAGGAAGTCAAACATCAGGCGACCACACGTTATGGTATAAGCTTGTATTTCTATTAACCTTGGTTTTTAGTATAATTTCCAACTCGTTACTTTTAACAAACCATTAGTGAACTTGGATCTAAAACACCCTGATATTAATAAAAAGTACTTCTTATCTCTTGTCTATCTAAATTTGATAGCCAATAATATTCAGCATGATCTTAAAACATTAATTAAGATTATATTCAATTCATTATATATATTGATATTATATTGTTCTGGATCTATTGGCATAATTAGCCAGTTTAATCGAGATTTAATGATTTTAATGTACTGTTTTCCTTAAAAATAGTTCCTTTGTTATTCTTATGGAATTTTTTATGAAATTGTTTTTTTTTATGTAAGAACTGAGGCATACCACGATGGCTACTGATTTATAACGCATAAAGTAATAAATATTTAATACAAATTTTTATAATAATATAATTTTTTTTTTACTTTAAGAATAACCAATTTCATTTTAAGCAACTTCGAACTCATGTTGATTACATCATTTTAAATTAAGGATTTATTTTTCCTCCATGGCTTATATTACTCCAAATATTTTTTAAATTTTAATTGATATTTACGGGTGTAAAATGAATATTTAAAAAACTGATACAAATTGTAAATGACGTAAATATTATAATCATTCAACATGTAATAAAATACAGTTAATTTTTGTGTTTCCTTTGTAATCAGTTCAATAATCGGGTTATAAAAATGATGTTTTTTAATGGAAAGTTAAGTGTTCCAATCGTCTCTGGCTATGATGATCGTTGCAACATTTGATGAGTTGCATTCAAATGAAAGTAGTGTGGAAAAGATTGACTGTTTTCATTTTTAAATAAATTCAAACAATAGCAGACTTACCGAGTGGTCTATTAAAATTTGTGCACTTTCAATTTTATACTTCAACTAAATATAATTTATTTATTAACTACAGAATTTCAATCAAATTAATAATATACTTAAATGTGTCTCTGCTCTCTTAATCATAATGTATCCCCTTAGCCGTAATGTTGGCTTTTCTGGCGGTGGCAGAAGGCTCGCGACCCTCTGCGTCCAATACTACCTGAAAGTTGTTTTGAGGGATTCGGTGTTTATATGACGGACACTATAGGCATTCCCCTCGACATGTACCCAAAAGGTGTAGTCGAAGGGATTGGCATCAGGGATTCAAGGGGATACAAAAGTGTAAAAATAATTCAAATTGGACTGGGCTGTTTCAACAATTTCAACCACTCAACCTTAATTAATTATTGAATACGTAAGTGTCCAGATTTCAATGAACTGGCCGGATAGATATGATGTGTTAAAATTTTGTGCATCAAAAGTCACATAATACTATAAGCCTGTATGCGAAAGCTCAAACACGTCCGCTAAAAATGGAGTAGAAGAACTGAAAAATTATCTGAATGACATACTTAAGTTCAAAAGGCCATTTGTCGACAATTTGTTATATTTTTACAGAAAAAAATTATTTTTCAGATTTAAATATAGACAAAGACACACCCATATTAAAAATCACCAGGCCTGTGATCACAGTTTTTATAAAATCATATAATTTCAATATAAACCCTATCCCATGCCTTACTATAGACATATATATAACCCATTGAGCAATTTCAATCTTATAAAGGGTTTATTTTGAATAAAAATATGACAAATATTTTTATGAATTTATGTATAAGATGAATATAGATTTAAACATTTTTGTTGAAAATTCAAAAATGTTTTGAGGCGTAGCAAATGCAAACTAAAGAGTAATCTTAATATACAGAAGGCCCATCTAGCCGTTGCATTTGGAACTACCACTTTTTTGACGTCTGACAGCTGTAGTAACATGCTCATTGTATTTAAATATTTTTGTAAAAGGTCTCCGGTGTACAAAATGATTAAGATTACGCTCGAAGAACATTGGGAAATACTGAAGACTTACATCCACAATGGAGAGATCTTCAAACGAATTTGCAAAAAATTACGTCGGTCGAAATAAAGCGCATTCCAGGCAGTTTGTGGGAAAATTTGTGAAGCGTGTGCACAAAATTGTTCGTTAATGGATAAAACAACGGGTTCCCATGTTCGTCCAGTGCACTTCATCGAAAAAATTGCTGATTTTGCCGAAAGCAAAAAAACGAGCAAGGAGCTGCCGTTACAGTCAATGGTGAGCACTATGGGGCCATGTTGGAAGATTTTGTTTTCCCAAATGGAAAAGGAATACATCGACGATATTTGGTTCCAACAAGATGGCACTACGTGCTACACAGCCAACGTTACAGTGGATCTTTTGCGCACTGTCTTCGACAATCGCATCATAAGCCGAAACAGCGACGTCAACTGGCCTCCTCGTAGCTGCAGTTTGACTCCGTTGGACTATTTTTCGTGGAGAACCGTCAAGGATAAATGTTACGCCAACCATCCAGAGACAATTGACGATTTGAAGCACGAAATCGAAGTCGTCATTGCAGCTATTGAAGCTCACAAAATCGAAAATATATTGAAAAAATTGGGTCGACAGAAGGGGCTACTGTAAGGCCAGTTACGGCAGCCATATTAATGAAGTGGTATTTTATCATTAACCAGAATGTTGAAGCTTTTGCTCTTTAAAAAATATACCTTAGTTCTCTGCTCTGCCATCAGCGTTGATGCCGGAGTATTCTCCAGAAGAACTGGTCGTAACTCCTCCAATCAGCCTTACGGCTGGACAAGTAGGGATCTGCTTCATCCTTTAACAAGTCACATCCTCATTCGGTGGATCTGGTTCATCCTTCAAAGGATCATCTTTCGGTGGATCTACTGGAGGAGCAACATCTGGACCCGCTGTCCCTAATGTTGCCATCATCAGTGAATCAAATAATGCTCCCGACCCTTGGAGACATATATTTTTTGACAACTCCTTTGAATCCGAAAATGGTATCAGACAAACATCTTCTGGATCCACTGTCACTATTGAGAGGAATTGTCGTTGTCATGAAGGGATCTTACGAATATGTTGGCCCTAATGGTCAAAATTAATGTGTCGACTGGATCGCTGATGAGAATGGATTCCAACCTTCTGTTTTATTATACATTTTCGGCACAAATACATATTTAGAGGTAGAGATAGTTCCTGATTATAGGCCTCCCTGATTGTTTCCAAAAATAACTAGGGGCCAACAGGTCTTGTGAACCTGCTGAAGAGGACTTTACAGCAAGTTCAGCAGCAAGGTGGGTAAGTCATTGAGGCAGAGAGACTACTACGTTGAATAAATGGATTCCTCAAAGAATTTTTTTTGAATAAAATTAGTTCTAAATTAAAAAGTTATACTTATTTGTTCTTTTAAATTAAGAATCGCGAAATATTTGAAGTCTGCAACCTGCATATATCAATATTCTTGGTTAAAAAAAATTCCACAAAGTTTCCAATTAAAAATATATTTTCCCAAAAATATTAATTCAATCTTATAATTTCTAATAGTTATAATTCAAGTGTCAGTGTACTTTAGTTTTGTGGAGGCAAAGTGCTATTATAATTCGTAGATTAATGTATGTACAATTAAACATATTTACTACCAATGCAAACTTAAAATGGAATTAAAAAATGAACTGTTATTTTTCAATGCCATCTTTGTTTCCTATTCATTAGAAATATTAGTGTTCTAATTGTTAATTGATTGGGTTCACAAAATCTTTTGTTAAACTGTGAATAATCCCCTACTATAGAGTTTTTCGCGTGACATCCGGATTGTTGATATCGGCCATTAGGTTTTTGACAATGAAAAACTTTTTTCACTATAATTAAAGAAAATATTGCATTGTTGTATGTTAAGATGGAACCAATAAATAAAAAGACTGAAACCTTACTCTCTCTAGTAAAAATGTTACATCTCTATTGGCCAGTTTTTATATATTAGGTGGGGAAAAAGTAACTTTGTATTTCCCAGCTCTTTTTTTTGAATAAGTAAATCTCGTTCATTGGTAACATCAGATCATACGATAGGGTATTCATGATTTAATTCTGGTGTAGTGGAAGTTAATTATAGCACTGGCAGGAGTGTCGTCGAACATGTTGACCAAAATCCTGGAATATCATGATAGACCTGGCATGTTAGCAGTTTTCATATTTATTAAGTGTTGAAAATCGATCATAAACCCGTTCCTGAACCATCTGCAGAAGGCTGAATACAAAAAAATGTCGATGTTGGGGTGCCACACGAGCTGGCAAAAAAATATCTCATGGATCGAATTTCCATATGCGATTTCCTGCTGAATTAAGACAAAATGATCAATTTCTAAAGAGGATTGAGACCACCGAAGAGTCCAAAAGTGTTTGGTGGTATTAACAGGGGATAATATTCTTTGAACTGATCTCCTGATAGGCCAGCGTTCAACTACTCTCTCCCCACTGTGAACAAATCCACTGTTTGAAGTTGGTGATAGAACAGAAGCAGTCAGCATTGGTAAATCGGAGAGGAATCATTTTCATCAAAACAACGCCAGTTTTTTCTCTTAATGGCTATTTGAATGAGTTTAAGCAAAATTGTTCATTTTATCTACTTAAAATTAGCTTTGATTAATTTCTTTGCAAAAATTATTATAAATTTCTAATATTAATTATTTTGTAAAAAAATTTTCAAAAAATTCCATAACTGTACAATAAAAAGGAAGAAAAAATTTGGAACGTAAATTCAAAATATTAAGACTTCAAACGTTATTTTTTTGAAAATAATTAAAAATCTAAACAATGTTCACAAAAATTAAATTATTTCATGAATAAAAAAAATGATATCAAATATTCATTTATGATAAGAAATTAAATACTTTGGAAAAAAGGATTTCAAAAATCCATACTGATTAAAAAAAATAAGTTTTGGAAAAAATATTAAATTTTTGCAAAAAATAAACCATTTTTGCAAAAAAATATCAAATATATTTGAAATTTTCTAGTAAAACCAAACATTCTACATAAGAATTTACAATTTTTTTTAAATCTTGATAAAACTACATCCAATGCCTTTAAAAAATATTGAAAACATCTTTAAGCCTAAAATGTAGTGACTATATGAATTAATTATAGTTATTTTAGGGCTTAAAATCATTGAAATTGCCTCTTTTATACAATTAAATTAGTTTTGGATCGATTATAGATAATAAAATTGTAAATTATTAGAAAGAAAAAATTGGGTCTTTTATAAAGCTAGAAATAAGAAATTATAATGGTTTATTTTTTTAGAAAATAAATCTGATATATAACAAATCCAAAAAAAGGATTTTTTTTAAATCAGCCGTAGGGTTTAAATCATTTTCCAAAGTATTTAATATTCTTATCAACTAAATGAAAATCATTAAATATAATTTAATATTTTGTGAAAGAAGGTTTAATTCTTATTAACATTGTTTGAGGTTTTAAGATTTGAATTTACGTTCCAAATTTTTTCTTCCTTTTTTCTGTACAGTAGGGAATTTTGAAATTTTACAAAATAATTAAATTAGAAATTTATAAAATTTTCTTTGGGAAGAAATATCTCAAAGCTATACTTTAAGTAAAAAAATGAACAATTTTGGCACTTGCACTCATTCAAAACTTTATTAAGATGAAAAAATTGGCGTTGTTTTGATGAAAATGATTCCTTCCGATTTACCAATAATGTTTTTATCATATCACCAACTTCAAATTCAAGGAATTTTATTTAACATTTTAAGTTTATAAACGTATAGTTTGATCACATTAAAGATCAAAAATATTATCCCCTTCTTAATTTTTATTGTAGCATGTGTTCTCAGGTGTCCCGTTTTTAAAGTGCCCTGTTAATTCCGATTTTCTGTTGTATTTTGAAGAAAAAAATTATGTTTGTAAAGGGATTTTTATAAGTTTCTATTGTAAAGTTATTTTGCTGAATTTCAAAAGTTGTATTATATTCATTTTCCAAGGTATAAATAGGAATATAATGATATTTTCATTTTAAAGAAAATCAAATTGTTGCGTAACAAACTACTTTGGTAGCTCAAACGATCTGAAACACCTTAAGGACCTTCGAGTTGAAGAAATAAGTAAGATACATAAATTTATTACAAATGGCTTAAGTAGCTCCTATATTTTGATAACATGATCAAATATATAGATATGTACTGGCAAGGAAATATAAAATTATTTTTCCCCCACTAGAGTGTTTAAAATGTCCTCTTGCATCCAAATGTAGTGCTCAAATTGAATTTGATTTTAACTCCCCCTCTCTATATTTATTGGTTCAATTCGGAACATACATCTATCGACAAAATATTGGAACTTTTTTATATGAGAAGTTGATATAAACTTATACCCGGCAATTTAAGCTTAACGCCACTAGGTAGAACACAGAACTCCGCCTACGGGGATTTTCTTAAAATTGACCTTTTTGCTATATGAAGCATCTCTATTGAACATACATATCGATAGTTTAGCTGTGTGCCTCAATATTTTCCAAATGTATGATGGATTAATTACTTTTAAACTTTTGTTCTACCTTGACCTCATAAAATATAGAATGGCATCCTAGAGTGACCATACATAATCTTTGTACTCAAATTGCTCAAAATCGATCCTTAACTTTGTTGTAATCCTGGTTCACAGTTTTTTATTTTATTTATATTATTAAGAGGGTTACTTTACGTGTTTTATCTATCACAAAATATATCTTAAAAACAGTGACTAACAAACAAACAAACTGAAAATAAACACATCTCCTCTGTTCAACTTTTTCCAAGGCAATAAGTTTGTATATCTAGTGATGAAAATAATGTGTATTTTAGGCACGTTAAAGAAATAGAAATCGATAAATCAACATGGTAACTCCAACAATTTGAAAAATGTTTTGGAGGAGAGCTGCTTAGCTCTCATGAGATTTAATTAGATCAGCTAAAATCAGCTGTGATAATGGCGGAGGAAGTAAATTAATAAGTAGATTGGCTAGAATTACTCTGATGTCGATCTCAATTCTACGAACTCAAACATGGACTTACAATTATAACTATGCCATACATCCTCATGGTTATTCTCCATCTTTTATAAGTACACACGAATGTTCAATCAGGGTTCGTAATAGGATATGAAATTCCTACACAGGAGATAAATAATAATGAAGCAGCTGAGGAATAGAAAATGTATTCTTCAGATTACCAATTCCAAAATGGCAGCGTAGCATAAATAGCATCTGCAGTAATGATTAAAAAAAAAAATTCATTGTTAAATATGAACCAAATCCTTCAGATTATTCGTTATTAAAGAATTTTTCCAATCTAAATAGGAAGATTGATGATCCAATATACTATAAATTGGAAATTTTGTAAAATCTTAAATCAGAAATACATATATTCTTTTTAAATTAAATTTATTTCGATCAACTTTCGTTTCTAATTAATTATTTATATTTCAAGAATGTATAAAATTATAAAATTTTATAGGAAGGAAAGTCTTAACGACCATATTGTGTAAGGGGAGCAACGGATTGGCTTTGGCTAGATGCACCAAAAGATTGTCCAAATCCACCTGCAGCAGAACCACTAAATCCACCAGCAGAAGTAGATCCTCCAACAGCATCTTCTTGGGCAGCAAAAGCAATTTGAGCTGCGACGGCTTCAGCAATTTCAGGGAATGGGATTGGGACTTCCTTGGGGAGATGAGGGCAGAAGGTTGGAATCCATTCTCATCAGCGATCCAGTCGACAACGTAAGTTTGACCATCAGGGCCAACATATTCGTAAGATCCCTTCATGACAACGACAGATTCTTCTCCAATAGTGACAGTGGATCCAGAAGATTGTTTGTCTGATACCATTTTCAGCTTCAAAGGAGTTTTCAAAGTCGCTATTGTCTCCAAGGGTACCGGGAGCATTGTTTGATTCACTGATAATAGCAACAACGGGGACAGCGGGTCCAGATGAAGCTCCTCCAGCGGATCCACCGAAAGATGATCCTCCGAAAGATGAACCAGATCCACCGAATGAGGATGTGACTTGGTTAAAGGATGAAGCAGATCCTACTTGTCCAGCTCCGTAAGAGCTGATTGGAGGGGAGTTACGACCAATTCTTCTGGAGAATACTCCGGCATCAACGCTGATGGCAGAGCAGAGAACTAAGGTACAAAGAGCCTGGAAAATACAAACATATTTAGTAATATGAATTAACTAATTCGAGAGAACATTTTAGTGTGTCTTACTAAATATTTCATTTTTGGTGTTATTGATTGCCAATGATGGAAAATGCAACTGATGTTGTGTTCATGGAATACTCGGGCTTTATATACACATTAATAACTATGAACTCTTTTTTTAAAAATAAGTCGTGGAATATTGTGTGCTACGAATTGGACAAAAAAAAACAAAAAAACAACGCTCGAGCATCTTCATATGAAGAAAATAACAAAAAAAAGTACAAAAACCCGTTCTTACTATTGTTGGTAGATTGAACATAGACCATGGTCCTTGACTTTGAATTTATCGAGGGAAATATTATAAATAGTTTCAAATGCAAATTTCTTGAATGTACACTAAATGATTTCCTTTCCACTATAGGTATTTAATTTATAAATATAATTTGATGAATGAAGTTAAGTGTTTATTTTGAAATAACTTAAAGTAAGGAGGAAAGAGGGATAATAAGTAAAATAATCTTTTCTGGTCATTTATTTGAAAAAAGCTAAATAATTTCATCAAGTTGCTTAAATTATTTTATCAATAATAATACTTTACAACTGTCAGTCCTGATTATGTCAAGAAATAAGTTGTCTTGGCCTTGAAAATAAATTCTTGATCGAAAGGCACCTATGATTCCCAACAAGGATCCAAAAATGTATTTATTCTTCCAATAATTGTTTCAAAATATATGATTTTTGTAGCAACGAGTTATTTAGTGAGCAAAAAATATTAGAGGGAGGAACAATTATTCAGTTGAATAACAAGTTATCATGCAAGTAACGAGTATAGTCCGTAATTCCTTGAATATTTCTCATAAAAACTCGAAAATACTTGAGCAGCAAAATTCAGCTCGCGGCACATCACTAATTAAAATCAATACATTAATTTTGTTAAGTCACATTACAATTATAATTTATAAATTAGTATACAATCAAATATACCTATTACAAAAACGAATCTGAAAAGATGCTTTGTTAGGGGAAATTATATATATTCAATTGAACTTATTTAAAAAATATATTCTATGGTCACTTTTTATACATTTTTCATATTAGTGTTATAATTGTTGATTGTTTGATGTTAAATTATCTTTTGTTAAGCTGTAAATATTTCACCACAATTAATGAAATATAATAGATTATTCACTTTGAACCACCTTGTAAAGAAAGGCCCACGAAACTCTTTTCTTTTGATATTGCTATAAAAAAAAGACAAATGGATATTTTTCTATAGTATATTTTTTATTTGAAAGCTTCAACATTCTGGTTAATGATAAAACACCACTTCATTAATATGGCCGCCGTAACTGGCCTTACAGTGGCCCATTCTGTCGACCCAATTTTTCAATACATTTTCGATTTTGTGAGCTTCAATAGCTGCAATGACGACTTCAATTTCGTGTTTCAAATCGTCAATTGTCTCTGGATGGTTGGCGTAACATTTATCCTTGACGGTTCTCCACGAAAAATAGTCCAACGGAGTCAAATTGCAGCTACGAGGAGGCCAGTTGACGTCGCTGTTTGGGCTTATGATACGATTGTCGAAGACAGTGCGCAAAAGATCCACTGTAACGTTGGCTGTGTGGCACGTAGCGCCATCTTGTTGGAACCAAATATCGTCAATGTCTTCCTTTTCCATTTGGGGAAACAAAAAATCTTCCAACATGGCCCCATAGTGCTCACCATTGACTGTAACGGCAGCTCCTTGCTCGTTTTTTTGCTTTCGGCAAAAGCAGCAATTTTTTCGATGAAGTGCACTGGACGAACATGGGAACCCGTTGTTTTATCCATTAACGAACAATTTTTGTGCACACACTTTACAAATTTCCACACAAACTGCAAGGAATGCGCTTTATTTCGACCGAGGTAATTTTTTTGCAATTTCGTTTGAATACTCTCCATTGTGGATGTAAGTCTTCAGTATTTCCCAATTTTCTTCGAGCGTAATCTTAATCATTTTGTACACCGGAGACCTTTTACAAAATATTTAAATACAATGATCATGTTACTACAGCTGTCAGACGTCAAAAAAGTGGTAGTTCCAAATGCAACGGCTAGATGGGCCTTCTGTATATTAAGATTACTCTTTAGTTGCATTGCTACGCCTCAAAACATTTTGAATTTTCAACAAAAATGTTTAAATCTATATTCATCTTATACATAAATTCATAAAAATATTTGTCATATTTTTATTCAAAAAATAAACCCTTTATAAGATTGAAATTGCTCAATGGGTTATATGTCTATGGTAAAAAAAGGCATGGGATAGGGTTTATATTGAAATTATATGATTTTATAAAAACTGTGATCACAGGCCTGATTTTATTAATATGGGTGTGTCTTTGCCTATATTTAAATCTGAAAAATAATTTTTTTTCTGTAAAAATATAACAAATTGTCGACAAATGGCCTTTGGAACTTAATTATGTAATTCTGATAATTTTTCAGTTCTTCTACTCCATTTTTAGCGGACGTGTTTGAGCTTTCGCATACAGGCTTATAGTATTATATGACTTTGATGCACAACATTTTAACACATCATATTTACATACCGGCCAGTTCATTGAAATCTGGACACTTACGTATTCAATAATTAATTAAGGTTGAGTGGTTGAAATTATTAAAGGAAACAGCCCAGTCCAATTTGAATTATTTTTACACTTTTTGTATCCCCTTGAATCCCTGATGCCAATCCCTTCGACTACACCTTTTGGGTACATGTCGAGGGGAATGCCTATACTGTCCGTCATACAAACACCGAACAACTTTCAAGTAGTATTGGA
Organism: Lepeophtheirus salmonis; assembly: GCF_016086655.4. Classification (NCBI taxonomy): domain Eukaryota; kingdom Metazoa; phylum Arthropoda; class Copepoda; order Siphonostomatoida; family Caligidae; genus Lepeophtheirus; species Lepeophtheirus salmonis. The sequence continues at coordinate 3,783 of NW_027294692.1, read as the reverse complement.
CGCAGAGGGTGCCAGGCCTTCTGCCACCGCCAGAAAAGCCAAAATTAAGCTAAGGGGATACATTATGATTAAGTGAGCAGAGACACATTTAAGTATATTATTAATTTGATTGAAATTCTGTAGTTAATAAATAAATTATATTTAGTTGAAGTACAAAATTGAAAGTGTACAAATTTTAATAGACCACTCGGTAAGTCTGCTATTGTTTGAATTTATTTAAAAATGAAAACAGTCAATCTTTTTCCACACTACTTTCATTTGAATGCAACTCATCAAATGTTGCAACGATCATCATAGCCAGAGACGATTGGAACACTTAACTTTCCATTAAAAAACATCATTTTTATAACCCAATTATTGAACTGATTACAAAGGAAACACAAAAATTAACTGTATTTTATTACATGTTGAATGATTATAATATTTACGTCATTTACAATTTGTATCAGTTTTTAAATATTCTTTTACACCCGTAAATATCAATTAAAATTTAAAAAATATTTGGAGTAATATAAGCCATGGAGGAAAAATAAATCCTTAATTTAAAATGATGTAATCAACATGAGTTCGAAGTTGCTTAAAATGAAATTGGTTATTCTTAAAGTAAAAAAAATTATATTATTATAAAAATTTGTATTAAATATTTATTACTTTATGCGTTATAAATCAGTAGCCATCGTGGTATGCCTCAGTTCTTACATAAAAAAAAACATTTTCTAAAAAATTCCATAAGAATAACAAAGGAACTATTTTTAAGGAAAACAGTACATTAAAATCATTAAATCTCGATTAAACTGGCTAATTATGCAAAAGATCCAGAACAATATAATATCAATATATATAATGAATTGAATATAATCTAAATTAATGTTTTAAGATCATGCTGAATATTATTGGCTATCGAATTTAGATAGACAAAAATAAGAAGTACTTTTATTAATATCAGGGTGTTTTAGATCCAAGTTCACTAATGGTTTGTTAAAAGTAACGAGTAGGAAATTATACTAAAAATTAAGGTTAATAGAAATACAAGCTTATACCATAACGTGTGGTCGTCTGATGTTTGACTTCCACCAAGCTTTAAATAATGACGTCAGAGTAGATGAGTGGTTGAGTGTAATATCAAAAACTGTTTTTCTTTCCAGAAGTCAGTACGATACATCAGAGTGAAAATTCTAGCAATAATGACAATAATTGTCAAACCTTGAATTTCTATTAAGAATTTTTTATTTTTTTGCTCTATTAAATTTAATTGGTTACAGAAATAAAAAAAATGAAAAGCTGCCATTATTATTACAAAAACAATGATCCTCATAAAATGAGAAAATTATTTACTTCTAAAATCAGGAACTATCTCTACATCTAAATATGTATTTGTGCAGAAAATGTATAATAATTTTAATTAAATACATATATATTTATGAACAAAAAATAAATATGAGCTCACACACCAACTGTTTTTCCTTTGATAATTCCTAAAATGTGTTTTTTCTATACATAAATAGCATCTGCAGTAATGATTAAAAAAAGTTCATTGTTAAATATGAACAAAATCCTTCAGATTATTCGTTATTAAAGAATTTTCCAATCTAAATAGGAAGATGGATGATCCAATATACTATAAATTGGAAATTTTGTAAAATCTTAAATCAGAAATACATATATTCTTTTTAAATTAAATTTATTTCGATCAACTTTCGTTTCTAATTAATTATTTATATTTCAAGAATGTATAAAAATTATAAAATTTTATAGGAAGGAAAGTCTTAACGACCATATTGTGTAAGGGGAGCAACGGATTGGCTTTGGCTAGATGCACCAAAAGATTGTCCAAATCCACCTGCAGCAGAACCACTAAATCCACCGACAGAAGTAGATCCTCCAGCAGCATCTTCTTGGGCAGCAAAAGCAATTTGAGCTGCGACGGCTTCAGCAATTTCAGGGAATGGGATTGGGACTTCCTTGGGGAGATGAGGGGCAGAAGGTTGGAATCCATTCTCATCAGCGATCCAGTCGACAACGTAAGTTTGACCATCAGGGCCAACATATTCGTAAGATCCCTTCATGACAACGACAGATTCTTCTCCAATAGTGACAGTGGATCCAGAAGATGTTTGTCTGATACCATTTTCAGCTTCGAAGGAGTTTTCAAAGTCGCTATTGTCTCCAAGGGTACCGGGAGCATTGTTTGATTCACTGATAATAGCAACAACGGGGACAGCGGGTCCAGATGAAGCTCCTCCAGCGGATCCACCGAAAGATGATCCTCCGAAGGATGAACCAGATCCACCGAATGAGGATGTGACTTGGTTAAAGGATGAAGCAGATCCTATTTGTCCAGCTCCGTAAGAGCTGATTGGAGGTGAGTTACGACCAATTTTTCTGGAGAATACTCCGGCATCAACGCTGAAGGCAGAGCAGAGAACTAAGGTACAAAGAGCCTGGAAAATACAAACATATTTAGTAATATGAATTAACTAATTCGAGAGAACATTTTAGTGTGTCTTACTAAATATTTCATTTTTGGTGTTATTGATTGCCAATGATGGAAAATGCAACTGATGTTGTGTTCATGGAATACTCGGGCTTTATATACACATTAATAACTATGAACTCTTTTTTAAAAATAAGTCGTGGGAATATTGTGTGCTACAATTGGACAAAAAAAAACAAAAAAACAACGCTCGAGCATCTTCATATGAAGAAAATAACAAAAAAAAGTACAAAAACCCGTTCTTACTATTGTTGGTAGATTGAACATAGACCATGGTCCTTGACTTTGAATTTATCGAGGGGAAATATTATAAATAGTTTCAAATGCAAATTTCTTGAATGTACACTAAATGATTTCCTTTCCACTATAGGTATTTAATTTATAAATATAATTTGATGAATGAAGTTAAGTGTTTATTTTGAAATAACTTAAAGTAAGGAGGAAAGAGGGATAATATGTAAAATAATCTTTTCAGGTCATATATTTCAAAAAACCTAAATAATTTCATCAAGTTGCTTAAATTATTTTATCAATAATAATACTTTACAACTGTCAGTCCTGATTATGTCAAGAAATAAGTTGTCTTGGCCTTGAAAATAAATTCTTGATCGAAAGGCACCTATGATTCCCAACAAGGATCGAAAAATGTATTTATTCTTCCATCATTGTTTCAAAATATATGATTTTGTAGCAACGAGTTATTTTGTGAGCAAAAATATTAGAGGAGGAAACAATTATTCAGTTGAATAACAAGTTATCATGCAAGTAACGACTATAGCCTGTAATTCCTTGAATATTTCTCATAAAAACTCGAAAATACTTGAGCAGCAAAATTCAGCTCGCGGCACATCACTAATTAAAATCAATACATTAATTTTGTTAAGTCACATTACAATTATAATTTGTAAATTAGTATACAATCAAATATACCTATTACAAAAACGAATCTGAAAAGATGCTTTGTTAGGGAAATTATATATATTCAATTGAACTTATTTAAAAAAATATATTCTATGGTCACTTTTTATACATTTTTTCATATTAGTGTTATAATTGTTGATTGTTTGATGTTAAATTATCTTTTGTTCAGCTGTAAATATTTCACCACAATTAATGAAATATAATAGATTATTCACTTTGAACCACCTTGTAAAGAAGTGGCCCACGAAACTTTTTTCTTTTGATATTGCTATAAAAAAAGACAAATGGATATTTTTCTATAGTATATTTTTATTTGAAAGCCTCAACATTCCGGTTAATGATAAAACACCACTTCATTAATATGGCCG
>NW_027294691.1:0-3347 GCF_016086655.4 Lepeophtheirus salmonis | reverse complement strand
AAATTAAGACATCATAGAATACATATATGGCCTATCCAATACTACAAATAAAGTTCAAAAATGTGTCAACAACAATTTTGAGCACTTTTGGATCCTTCTTCTTACTAAAATTTTCACCCCGTTTACTTTTTTCACATAAAAAATTTAATCGTTTGGAGATGTTACATATATAACTAAATATTTTAGTTTATAATTAACCCCTAAATAAAAGTCAATACAACAAATAATTAGCAAGGTGAGTTAAAAGATAATAAAAATACTCTGCTGTAGTTTATCATATTTCATAAAAGTCTAAAATAAAATTTGTAAAATAATCTAGTAGATAACAAATGAATCAAAATTATCAAAATTATACTACAAAAAAAGTTGGATAGAGACTATGTTAAGCAATATAGTTTGTTTCAGTATATGTAGTGAAAGACAGTCCACAATAGCATGAATAACTATGGTTAACAATTTTTCATAGTCTTTGCAAGAAACATCGAAGAATAAACATCCTGAAGATAATTGAAATTGCGACGTAAATCGCTTTCCGTCGTTTACATTAAAAATTGAATCCACGATTCTCTTCGTCCACGACATGAGCAGGTCCAATATTTTTCAGAACTTGTCTTAGGTTTTTTCAGCTTCTTCCTTAATGCAAAAAACATTCTCAAATGCCATAGAATAGGCATCATTTGATTGTCTGCGGCTCTCTTTAGTGGATAAAAAAAATCCCACAGTTGAATATGGAGTCGTTACTCAAATCGTGAGAGGAGATAATACCCCTGAAAAAGGCTAACTATTCTAATTGTTTTGATCCCTTGAGGTTTTCAAAATAAAACTTATTTTGCAGTTCTTTTTCACCACATCAGTGTTGGAGGTGGATCAAATTGACGGCGTTTCTTTCCATATAATTCTATGTGGTGCTGCTGAAGATGGAAATAATTCCACCAAGTGATCCTTATTCAAATCTGTTCCCACCATAACACATGTGTGCACCGGGTGGGAGGAAATAATAGCTCACCACTCAGTATTTAGATGTCTTGAAAGGTCAATGAGCACTTTTTGATAGAGTTTGAGAAATATTCTAGGGAGCAGAGATAATCCTCTAATAAGAGATATAGGTAGTTTGAAGGACAATAAATAAATCCTACGAAATAACTTATTAAGCCACGACTCTTCTTCTTCAATTGCTCTCTCAGAGAGACAGGGAATAGAAGTTGCCTTATATAGTACATTAGAAATCATGAGGAAATTATACTAGTCAACCCTTTTCCCTGATGAAGTATCCATTAACCCTTTTAAACTCATAAGGTATCCAAAAGTATATTTTGTTAAATGATAATTTTTCATTTATTTCAAGTTTATTAAAATATGTATAATGTTCATACATATACATTGAAGCTAATGTATGAAATATATTTGCACATAAATAAATGACATACTTTAAAATATTAGCGTTGGAGAAAAATAATAAGCACTTATCACAAATTATTATAATAATCCAAAATAAGCCAATAGATTTGAAGATCACATTGGAGGATTTAATATAGCAAAAGTGTAGATAGAAGTGTTTTTTTTTTTACTTTCTCAAAATTTAGATACTGAGATTATAATTCAAATTGACTTCAATGGAAAAACGTAGATTACGTAATGTTTGGGTTTTATTAGTAAGAGAATGTTATCGAAACTTGAGTCAAAGTACCTCAGGCATCCAATTCTCCTTTGAACGATCTAATGAAGCTTTTAATCCAGTATTCTTCAATTAATAGACATATTTACAAATCCCCTCTTGAAAATGTTCTAAAAATTTATGGTATTTGTCGAAAGAACTCGTTCGACTCACTTTGTTCGAGGATAGAGTAGGTGTAACTAAAAAAAGAAAAATGATTAGCTCTCTCGAAGTTAAGCACAGGAGAACAAAAAACTGATGCAATGGTTTTATACATAAAAATATTGAATGTTTTGTCAAGAAGAAGTCACAAAAAAAAAAATCAGGAAATTTTGGAACTGAGTGATAGTTTTGTAAAGTTAACCCTGCACTTGGGAATGGTAGGGAAGACTGAATGGATATATCAGAAAAATTGATTCACTCTACGTATGCAATGGATCCAGCTGATGTTGCTCATCAGAGAATATAGTGGGTTAATAATAAATGACGATTCACAACTTCAATGTATTTTACAAGTCGTGGAAGACCATCAAAAGATCTACCCCAAAAGCATTAAGAAAGTACTTACCAAAAGTCATTAGCATTTCTCTAAAACTTATAATAAGAAATTATTTATATCTATGATATTATTAAAAAATATAAATATACTAGTTTGAAAACAAATTTACATAAACAATTTAATAATATAAACTAAATCAATCTTGTATCTAAACATGTAAATATAGGTAAGTAAAGTAAGTATTAGTTCATTTATTTGATATATACTCAAGAAAATGGAACAAAAATGTAACAAAATGATCTTTTTTGTAGATACAATATTTGACCAGGGTTACGTAGATTTTATTGCTGGTTTTATGTGTTAAAATTGAATTAAAATGGTCAATTTCTGTCAATAAGGGCATGGTTATTAAAAATTTAAATTTTTTTGCTGACTTTAATGTGATTTAAACATACTGCAAATTTTCATGTTTATCAGTTACACAGTAGCCTTACAATAATAGAAATAAATAAAAAAAAAGGGTAAGTGACAAATTTCAATCAAATTCAATTAACGTTATTTTAAACATATAAACATTATTTTTGATGAAATAATAAGGAAATATATTTTATGGTAAATTTAGATAATTCAATTTTATGACTTAACACACATGTTTTAATCTGAAGATGGAATCGCTATAGCTCATGGACAGCAAGCTTGGGAGATATTCCCTTGAACATGATGTGTGTACATTCGCACCCGTGTGATTCCTAGAGAAATAAATACACTTTATGTATATGGATTTAACCAAAAGATTCCTGGGTTAGATGGAATAATCGTAATACTATAAGGTTTACTTATACTTAATCATTACAACTCCATCTAACCAATTAAAAGAACATTAAATAAAAAATCTGAAGTTTGATGACAGTATTCAAGAAAATATTCCATTTTTTCTTGAAGAATGTAAATTTTCAAAACTTTCAGGCCGTTAAATATTTTAACACTGCTCAAACTTTCCTGAAATGTTTTTTTGTACAATTGGAAACCCATTTTTGTAACTTAGGCTATTTACTTTTCCTAAAAAAGTGATTGTATTGTCATCCTACTGTACATATATCCTCACATTTTGTCACATAGTTTTATTCAGGGAATATTAATAAGATTTTAAATATTTTTTATTAAAAAAAATTTACCTTAGTAGTCTTTTTTAGC
>NW_027294690.1:0-7229 GCF_016086655.4 Lepeophtheirus salmonis | reverse complement strand
TAAATAAAAACTAAGGGAGGAAGCCAATATTTTTTGATGGAGCTTCTTCGCTACATCCCTTCTCCCCAGTGAGGAATGATACTTGCTTCATGATTTTTTTTTTACTATAGGAACTTCAACATAGTCTGTAAAATTCAAGATATACATTTTGTCTTACATAAGGTTTGACTTGGACTCTCATATTAGTTTAGAGTCCAAGATGTATGCTGGATTAAGTTGGAGGCTTGAAAAATGATCTGTCCAGCAGATGAGAGGATGACAGCAGGATGGAATAGAGATGGCGGCGGAGGGCAACAAGACATCAGTGGATGGTAGCCAATCGTCGGTTGAAGGGCTGCAAGACGACGGAGTGTTGTCGTCTTTGTTGGTGGCGTGTTGTCGTCTTTGTTGGCGACGTATTGTTGGCTTTGTGAGCGACGTGTTATCGGCTTTATGGGCTAAGTGTTGTTGGCTTTGTTGGCAACGTGTTGTTGGCTTTGTGAGCGACTGGTTGTCGGCTTGTTAGGTGTCGTATTGCAAGCGTGGGGGCAATCTTGTTTCCCAAAGCAAGTTTGTCGACCTATGGAAATTCCTTCTGAAATTCACCATTCAATCGATACTGGTGATAGTGCACCTTCCGCTGATAGAGTGAGAAAGTTGTCCCCTAAAAAATGAAAAAAGAATGCAAAGAAACTCTAGTTAGATCATGTGTTAGAAGCAAGGTATAATTACACCATCCAAGTCTCCATGGGCATCTCTACATTTTGTTAAGTGGCCGATTACTATTGAATGATTAAGTCAATCCTAAAAAATCAAGCTCCTCTTTGAAAAAAGTTCCAAAGTTATTTCTGAATTAATTGGGGCCATAAATGATCACCGACTTGGAACGACTCTAGATGGGGAATAAAGTATATCTTTGAACATGCTACAGTATGGCAGGATTCTCAACACCATTAACACGTTTCCAGATAAGGTCGAGATTGACGATAAGAGTAAAGACTTGGGAAATCTGAATTCAGATAATGGATTCGTTGGAAGTGGACGGGGGATGTTGAAAATCACCCAAACGAAGGGATTGATCCTTCCTGAGAGAGAGACCGACCGATCTTCCCTTGGAGGTGAACCCATCCAGGACTCTGATAAAGGAGAAACCAATGACACTGACCTAGGCAAGGAGGCAATAACTGCAAGCTCTGAGTCTGTTCTCATTCCACCTCAGCACTTAGAGATGATGATAAGTACTTTACTAGCTTCATTGAGGAGCTTTCAAAGAAAGACTCAGCCAATAGTGAAATCCCTGAAGGGGCAGGAAGGAGAAGGCACTATCCAGGTTATTATTAAACCTGATAATATACAACTCCATAGTCGAGTTGTATTCCGGACTTATACAGTTGGGCACCGAGTAAAAACTTTTTTAATAACTAAATTTCACTAAAGCAACCCTTGAGGATGGGTGCCAATTTATGGACGATTTTCCTCTAAAATCCAAAGGGTAAGCCAGACAGTCCAGGTAACTTGATTAGATTTTTTTTTTGGTAATTTTGTATAAAATTAATTATCTCATTTTCAGAAAGTTTTTAACACATTTACTTCGGGGAGAGAATCATTGTGTATGTCAACCTTAGTGAGGTTTTTGCTATTTCTTCTCCATCCTAGACATAAATAGCATACACTCATCTCTTTAAAGCCTTTACATTTGTAAAGCTTCGGACAGATATAAATTTTTCTATGTTATTTTCCCTATTTTTTTTCCGGAGAATTCTCCCCGTTTGTATGAAATTGCCATCTTTGCGTTTTTTTTTTTTTTTTTTGTTGTTGTTGATTGGGGTTTCTTGGTAAAAATTTTCTGCTTTTTTTTCTTAAAACCATTTTAAAATCGTCTCTACGTAGAGTTTTTGTGGTAAGTTGTTGTCAATCCTATGATCTGTATGTGGTGATAGAGATCAACTTTGAGTTCCACACACTGGGGCCTGTTGAATGTATTATATTTACAGTTTCGATCCCCCAGGAAGAAGTTTACTCTATTCTTTTATAATGTTGGGTAGTTTTTTTCAGATGAATTATCTTCCCGTCGTCCTTCATAGAATTCAGAATCCCAATTCGAACATCTCTTGAGATGGATAATCAAGTTAGTCTTCTTTGATTTACTCGATCTTCCTGTTAGGAGACATGACGTCATGAAATTGGTATTAACATCGTAAAAAATATGATATTAATATTAACTACTTGCTAGTACACCCCAATAAAAATGGGATCACAACAAAATTGAAAACATATCCGTGAAGATGCATATTCTTTGAACATATTTGAATCAAATTAAACGTTGAATATTTTATATAATATGAGCTACAATATTCCTCATCACTAGGTATTATGAATAAATTATAAGGGTCTAAACAAGCCCGTAATTTTTCACCATTTTCAGCCTAAAAATGGAAATATATCGAGTTCAGAACACGATAAAGAATCAAAATACGTTAATATAAGTTTTTTACTTGGCTTTTTGCAAAGAAGGCAACTTCTTCGTAAATTGAGGCATTTCGTAAAGGGCTTCAAAGTTTTTGCCTCACCATCCCATGATACAAAAAGATAAAACTACTTTCAAGCCACGGAAATGTCTTTTACGCGAGTTTGCCTTATGATCATGGAAAAAATTTTAAATTGTTAACTGGACCAAGGATACAGGTAGATATTGGTCAAGTACTTCTTCGGAGAAGATTGAGAAGATGTTTTGTCAAACAAGGATCGACTCAGAAAACTACTATTATTTCTATAATGATTTTTTCATACTATCACTGCAATTCGCTATCATGCCAAATTGGAGATGGGACACCGGTTCCCTCTAGCCTGTCAATCCATATTAAAAAAATTATATTAGACGATGTATGTGAAGGATCTCATGACTTAGAATCTGGTCGGAGCCAGGTAAAAGATTTAAAAAAAAAGTTCTTAGGGCTCTATAACCAGTTCATCTTGCCAAGAGTTGTTGTCCCTGATAGTCAATTTGGCAACTTTGAAGGGATTTTTGTTCCTTTTTGGATTGAATTAGTATTGCTGCAGTTGATTCTTCACCATCACCATTAGTGGATTAACCCCTCTTGCATTTAACACATTATCTACTGTGACTAACCCAATATTATTTTTCACTTTTGCAGGTATATATATATAGTTTTCAGCTCATTTCCTTTGATTGAAGCCTCTGAGCCTATAGGTAGGCATTATACTCTTCGCGTTTTAATGAGAACCCTATTCATTTCTTCGTAAAAGATCTGGATTTTTTTAATTTCAGCTTCTAGTATCGTGCTCTTCCACGTAAACACTACATTTGGGACCCCCCCCCTCCTCCAAGATAATAAAGAAAGATAGATGCCATAGTAATTTTAAGTGAACATACGGCTCTTCCCAAACATTTTTGGAAGCCAGACGAAATCAATTCCTTACATCCTCCGAGTATAGCATAATGTTTCATTATATGGTGTACATCTCAGGATGTGGTTTAAGCTTGGAATATCCACTTGAATTCGACATTTTATATCTTTTACATGGATGAGTGTATGTTTTAGAATTTCAAAATTGGATTTGCTAATAATGTTTTCTATCTTCTTTAGGTTTTTTACAATATTTTTTTATTATCGAGATTGTATTTCCCAGGAATGTTGCTTCTTCCACTAGCTCAAGTTTATCAGAATGTAATTTTGACTCCGCAACACAGCTTAAACATTTCAAAGATTTATTTATCGAGTTTTATGAGTATAACTATGTTTATTTTGACAATATTCTAGTTGCAAGCAATTCAGAAGAACAATATAAAGAGGATCTTAAGCAACGTTTTCAACGTCTAAAACAATTCGGTTGAACAACTAGCCCAGACAAATATGATCTTGGAAAACTAACATTGCTCTTCCTAGGAAATTTTATTGATTGCAATGGGATCATGCCTGTAATGGTCAAGGTTCAAGTGATCTTTGATTTCCCTCGTCATTCGTCCCCAAGAAAACTGAGATCCACGTAGACATTGTAGGTCCATTCACTGTAATTCAAGGATTTAAATACCTCTTATATTAATGGATCGGTTTAATCAGTGCCTGGAAGCAATTCCAACGGAAGATAGGATGAAACAGTCGCAAAGACCTTTATTGATGGATGGTATGGGATCTAAGCTGTCACAGTAAAGACCAAATACCATTTACGGACGACAATTTGAATCTTTTCTATTCAAAAAACTTAACTGTATAATGGGGTGTCAGTACTTCAAGACCATAGCTTACCAACCAGTAGCAAATGAAATTGTGGAGCGACTTCATCATCAACCCAAGGCATATCTTTGTGCATTTCCTTGTAATTGGCTCGAATCTCTGCCGAACGATCCGCTCTACCATAAAAGAATACATTTACTACTCAACATGACAATTTATTTATGGCCCATCCATACATCTTATAGGACAATTCTTTGAAGATGTGACAAGAAAATCAGTGACTGACATCTCAAGTTTTGAAAGGTCGTTTACAGTTTACCATGTCATCTTTAGCTCCTAGTAACACGAGACTATAGCATAAACCGTGGTACATTCCCCGTGAATTAGTAAGTGCCTCACAAGTTTTTATTAGATCTCCATCTATTACCAAAGTGCTGGACGCTCCCTATCGAGGTCTGTTCAAGGTTATTGAACGCGCCGACAAAATGTTAAGATCAACAAATATGGGAAGCGAGAAACCATCATAATCGATCGTTTTAAACCACATTCATGCCATTAGAACTTATGCCAATGACCTATCCAAAGATTCCAATGAAATTCTACTCTCTTTTAACTCTGAATTTATTCTTTAATATTAACTTTCTAAGTGAATTCATTGATTAACTAATATAATAAAACGAAATATTCTTCATTGTTAATTTCTTCAATTTCATAATAGTGCCATATATTATAAAGGAATATCATTTTTAAATTTTCTGAAGGATTCAAGGGAAAAAGTGGACAGACAAAAAATCTAAAACAACAACAAAAATTTAGGGGGAAAAAATAAGTTATAAATAAATAGCTATTTCACTGACTTATATACAGTTGTTATTCTCTCATGATTCATAATTAAAAATTGTTAATTTTTTATTAAATATTTGTTAATACTTTGTTTAATTGTCTCTATTAAAGAATTTAATTAAAAATTTAATTTTTAAAATAAATATAAAGTGAAAAAAGAACCGAATTTACTTTTTTGTATCAAATACTCAAATGAATTTTACACTATAATCGTAAATAATATTTGTTAGAAATAATACAATTGAATAATTAATTATAATTAAATGAGGCCGGTAATCAATTCACACACACATTGTCATTCATACTTCCACTTTTTAATTGTTCCAGTTAAATAGAAGCTTTCGTTGTTTTTTATCTTAGAATTATCAAATAATGTAGGAATTACATTATGTACCAAATGCCACCATTCTTTCGGGAGACTTTTTCAGAAACATTGATTCTTCAAAATGAGCCTAAAGCTAATAGCTTTAGTATGAATAAATAGAATATGGTGCCCAGTGACATCCTTATTAAACAACCCATTAATTTAATTTTCACATATCTCACATAGTAAAAATTAGTTGATTAAATTACATGGTATACTTGGAATTTTTTTTGCAGTCCAATTCGCACATTTTATGGCATTTATTCACAACTTCATTCGATTGCTGTCTTTTGGAAATATTCTTCTGCTGGATCTGCAGCATAATGAAATACCAAGCTAAGATCTGGTAGCAAGGCTTGGCATTCTTTCACATCAGCAAAATAACCCTCGTTTTTCTTGATTTTGATAATGTGAAGTACTTCCAGCAGAGTCTTTGGCCTCCTAACTATCTGGAATTGAGCACTTTAGACTATTTTGTCTTGGGGAAATGTTGAACATATTTCAAATGAAGGTCACCACATAACAACCAGATCCCTGATGAGCTGGGTAAGGAAAGCATTTCGGACTTTACAATGTTGGATGGTCAAGAAGGTAGTGGGACTTTTTTTGGAGAGGTAGTTAACGTGAGGTCCGAGCTAACGACAATTCTATTAATTGAATGTCAAATAAGTTTAATAATGTTGATTTTGGTGAAAATTTCTATGTAATCGGTTAAGAAATAAAAAGACACCAACGTTTACATTTTCTTCTCATCTTGCGAACGTTTAGATGAACCACCATCCATTTATATTTTCAAATAAAGACCTTGCGCATTGCTTTCAATACATTGATATTAAACATTATAACTCATATATTAATGAAGTTCTCTAGTATATTGTGTACCTAAAATATATCATTTTTGTAAATAACAAAATATTGTATAGGAAATGGTCTATTTTGTGACATGAATTGTCCCATTTTACTAAGAATATATTTGTTAATCCTGTATTTGTATTTTTTTGTAATGAATATACCTTAAAAAAATCAGAAATAATATTAATACTACACATAAATATTAAATTGTGTCAAATAAATGAATATTCATAAAAAGGAGTATCAAAAATGATCTACCTATAAACTGTAAATATGGAAATTACGTATGAACTTCAAGTTTTCACAGTAGATTAAATATACATAATTAAAATGTAATATAACTTCTAAATTAGTAAAAGCTGTTTAATTATTAAAAATTTTACTTGATCGTACAAATGGTCAAAAGTTACCATAACTAAAATAAGTTTAAATAAGATATTTATTTTAAAGAGAATAATATGACAATAAAATAAATAAAATAACATTTGAAAGTAAAAAAAGAACATTTTCGAAGTATTTAAAAAGAAGTTATAGCCATTTAAATTGGTGGGATACTCATGCCCCTGTTGTGCCAAACGTGTTAAACGCTCTATTTTACAAGGAACTCACGATTCGTAATATTCCTTTAAATATTTTAAGGCATATTACAAATATAGACAGGAAATTGTAATCAACGAGATATCTAAGTTAATAAAAACTAAATGAACACAGTATTTGTAGGAAACTACTTATTAAATAAATTAAAATTGCCAATTGTAGATTTACACCTCTACATTAATTAATTCAAGGTCGTTGTAACTTTAAATAAGGACTTTGTTGATACTTAATCTTTATTTTAGCATCAGTGAAAAGTAATCAGATATATATATTGTAAATGGAATGTTTGTTCATGACATGGTCCTCTCTGAAATTTATTTTTCAAACATCAGATTTAAAAAAAAAGGTCATCAAAAAATACAGCGGATTTTTATCATTGCTTATTAGTTTTACGACAC
>NW_027294689.1:0-588 GCF_016086655.4 Lepeophtheirus salmonis | reverse complement strand
AAAAACCAGAAAGGACATATTAAATACATAACAGATACTCATTTATTTGGAGGTAAAGTAATTTTAATGTTGTTTTGTAGTCGGTGCATGCATTAAGCGATCTTTACTTTAGCAAGTTAGGAGTAGGTTAGTCTATTGACATGGGGTTGAACAGGGTTTAATTTACAAAGGGTATTAATATTATAATAAACTTTTTATTCTGTTACTGATGATTTGGTATCTTTGCAATTTGTTTGTTTCTCTTCTAAACATGCGTGACTGTGGGAGTTTATTGGTACACAATTCCTGTTGAGGAGTAATTCTGACGAACATCACTTTTTTTTATTAAACCGAGAAGGCTACCATTTTTTTTTTTTTTCGTTCTTGGGTTCTTTTATTATTGTTCTGGAATAAATTAGCTATTTAAACATTTGATTTAAATAGACAAGCTAAGTTATGAATAACATTATATATTTGAATTTTTAAATTATTTGACCACCACCACCATTGTTTGTCCAAATGCGTCCCCGGCACATGCGTCCCTGGAACAGGCAGGCTCATAGTATTCTTATTTTTACAAAAAGAAACTTATATATATGCTTCCAATGC
>NW_027294688.1:0-595 GCF_016086655.4 Lepeophtheirus salmonis | reverse complement strand
CTTGACTTCTATATTCCAAAAGCTCTATAGCATCCTGATCCTTTGAAACCATTATGCTCACTCTTGCAGCAGTGCCTGTTGGACACCTGGGAGTAAATTCATTATAACCATAATTAATTTGTTGAAAATGATCATGTTTCATGGGAGGTTATGTTATTGGTACAATTTTAATATTTTCTTCATTTTGTAGCTTGAACAGTTCATATCCTGCAAACTTCTTTCCCTAGATTTATGTGCAACAGTTAGCAGATGTCGTTTTATATTAAAATTTACTGAGAAGTTATTTGCAAACTTTCAGATTTGTTTACTTTTCATGACATTTGAAATAAAATTTGTAGGTACAGATTTTAAACTTATAAAATTCAATTATTCCTATTGAGGTGTTTCCACTTCAAGGTGCGGTTGATCGATTTCCCGTGTTCTTTTCTTTGATTCCTCTTTTGGCTTTTCCAAAATTATTTACTTTTTTTTGATTCGGTGCTTTTTTCTTGATTCAGTGTTTTTTTTCTTGATTCTTATTTTCCACCGCCTTTTCCTCAATACTTGTTTCCAATCCTCTCTCAAAAGAAGGTCCTTTTACTTGAATTTGTTCTCA
>NW_027294687.1:0-585 GCF_016086655.4 Lepeophtheirus salmonis | reverse complement strand
ATATGGAACTACTTTTTTGAAATTCGGTCTATTCCAATATTTTATTTTGTTTTGGTCTTTAGGGATTTTTCGATCCAACCCGTGATTTCAGACGGTTGATTGAAATTTAAAGACCCAAAAGTATTTACTTAGATACCCCATGCACCTTAAACGCCGCTCAACTTTGAGTCTCCACCAGTGTAAATTTCCTCTTGTTTCGTTCACATTTATTTTAATTACAATTTGTTTGTTCACTTTGTCAAGAAAATATAAGATATGTGTATGTCAAACAAAAAATTCATAAAAACTGGTTTGTCTCGTCTCATAATCATCATAGATAAAAAAAATATTAATTTAATGTATAATCAATTCAAAATAACTAAATTGGGAATCAACAAAATATAATTTGTGATGATTATGTTTCAATAAACTCTTCTATAATATGTATATTAATTACTAATTACGAAATTTTGGTACTCTAAATTTTCAGCTGTAAAATTTATTTAAAACAGAGTTGAAGCAATTTAAGGACTGTACTAGTTTGAGTTACGAAGCCTACACGTTCCTAGATGTTCATTCTACAAAGTTCAGTGACCAGAAAACATG
>NW_027294686.1:0-1597 GCF_016086655.4 Lepeophtheirus salmonis | reverse complement strand
ACAAAAACTTATTTAATTTTAAAATTTTTGTTTTGTATAATTTTATAATATATAACAAAAGTCTAAATAAATTTAGTTATAATTTTTGAAAATATTTCCAATATTCCTTAATATTTGAAATATTTTTAAATATATTATTTATAAGGCGAAATGTCAATATTAAATACCAAATAATGCCTTAATATAGCAAATAATTATCCGATTAATCTAAAGTATATTAAAAATTGGTTCACTCATATGCCTTCCCATCTCTTAGGCTATGAAAGTACTAAAAAGATCTTAATTACGTCATATCAGTCATCAATCGTTGTAATTAATATCTCTATAGCTAGAGTAGTAGAAAATATGATTAAAAAGGGTGAGCATTATTATTTTTTTTTTTGTAATGCTGCATCTGAATGTTTTTTTTAAAAATTTTTTAAGGAACTAATATTTTATTTTTATATATGCTAAAATTAGTTAATTAGTTTATTCTTTATCACGCCATATCAGTCATCAATTGTTGGAGTTAATATCTTTATAGTTACAGTAGTAAAAAATATGATTTAAAGTATGATTGATATTTATGTTTTTGTAATTTTGCATATGAATAATGGTTTTATTTTGTTTTGTTTCTAATAATCTCTCGTTTTTCACTGAAAAGTTGTGTGATTGGAGCTTGTACTCCTCCAGATAGTATAAGAACTCATTGGCTAATTCTAAGACTACAAGTGGAAAACAATGAATGAAAACAATGAATGAAAGAAAGAAAAATAATATCACTTTGTATGAGCAACAAGTTTAAATCCATCAAATGCACTCGTATATGTACGAGTACATATAAATTCTTCAATCTAATTCAATGTAAATGAAATAAAGTCCAGACAACAGGGCCAGAAGAAAGACGATGATTTCTATATTGCATAACATGTACCTACACAACACATACACATTCATGAATATCTAAGATAATAATTAATTAATCAATCAATGGAATAGTCTTAAATGATATATAAATATATAAAATAAAGCAGAAAAAGAAATGAATGATCAGGACGTACTCACTGAGCACTGAGCTGTGCAAGACACCAAAAATTCATGGAACGAACTCTGGATCAGAAATTTTAGGGGACGCTTATGTTTAATTTTTTTAATTATCAACTAATTATAATTGAAATTAAACTATTTCTTTAATGTCAAACTGTTGTATTTTACTCTGGATCAGAAATTTTAGTGGTGGAATTGGAGTTTTTGTTTGTTTTATATATATTTTTAAAATTTCCCAATTTTTTTTTTTTTGGGGTGGGGGGATTTTTCATTACATTTTATTGGAAAAAATTACAAGCATTGCTTAAATTCGGGGGAAGGAGCTTCTAGGTTTCAACGCTACCCTGTACAGATTTATAAGGCAAATTAAAACTGAGAAATCATATTCCACAAAATTCACGAACAACGATATGATCCATAGTAAGTACAATAAGGCATAGTTCTACTTCTCCCGTTGCTCCAACAAAAACCCACCTAATAACATACAATATTTGTGTATGAAGTCATTAAAAATTTAATTAGAAAATGAATTTAATTTTAAAAATAAATGAATCCATTTGACAGATGTTTG
>NW_027294685.1:0-485 GCF_016086655.4 Lepeophtheirus salmonis | reverse complement strand
TTTATGAACAAGATGGTGTCTGGTAAAATGATTGTAATAAAAGGCAGAAAGACGTTCGGATTTTATAGTACAATTTTTAAAACTAAAATAAATATTTGAAACGACTAGTTGTTTGTGGTTAATATTTATGTAGTATATAATAAAGCTATTTAATTATTGAATTTCTTCTATTATTATATTAAATCTAAAATACTGGTATCAAAATGTTTAAGTAAAATGTATCATACCTACCTAATTTTTAGTTATGAACAATAATTTAGCTTCAGTTTCAACCTAAATACTTGAATTCTTTTTTGTTGTGTATTGATGTATTGTACGTTTGGTGAATAAATACTGTTTAGGTTCTGATTATTTTCTTTATTGGAACAACTGGATTCAAAATCAAGTAACACCAGTTTAAGATTAAATTTTACTATTACTTTATAATTATTTTACGAGAATCTTGTCCAATGTACATTATTTTAAATAATTTATGATGAATAAAA
>NW_027294684.1:0-1833 GCF_016086655.4 Lepeophtheirus salmonis | reverse complement strand
ATATCAGGAGTCAGAATAATTCTAAACACCGTATTATCATCTGCAATGTTTGATTATTAACTGCTTATATTAATTGGTTACAATTTCATCCTGCTCTTGCATTTTCTTTGCTCCATAATTTTTTTATGTTACATTTTTTCCCGTTGGACGTTTTGTCCGTGAAACGATTCGTTCTTCTACGATTTGTCTTTCGATGCCATGTCCAAACACCGACTGTACCTAGACAGGATAAAGTTAAATAACGAGAAAAATGCAAATCAAATAATGTTGTTCCTTTTTATTGTATCACACATTTCAAAAAAGCAAATTTGAAGCAAGTAGTATATATGTCAAAACTACTATTTATTTCCTTAGGTACTCGAGACAATGATTGTCATATTATTTCTTCACAATTTTTAAAATTATTTGCATATATATATATATTTCGTGATATTAAAATCTTGCATAGTATTTTATTCGATACAGAATTGTCAGAGCCGTCCAGGATTATAAATAAAATTTTGGGTCCATAGCGTAATTTGATCAAATTTTTCAAATTTTCCTTTATATGGGGATGGCAACAACACATCTAGCTCCCCTTCCCTGCAGACAACCCTGATTATAATATTGATTTTAATATTTTATTAAAAGCGTAGCTATTCATTAATTTTTCTATATGATAGCCCAAAAAATTTCATATACAAATAGTAAGATGGCCAATATATATATTCTCTACATAGGCTCCGTTTCCAAAAGAATATGAATACAATTTCCTTTGCTTGATTCTTCATATGGATTTTACCTTTGCCTAACAAAAATATATATATATTATCCTACGAACCCACCTGCACCCAGATTTGCAAAGTTATATTTCTCCAAGACAGACAAGTTAAAAATTTAATTTTAAGTTAATAGCTGTGGATTTTTGAAATTTTTCGAACAAATTTATCAATTAAAACTTCATTTTTTAATTTTTTTTCGAAAAAGTTAATTTTTTTGTGAACAACTCTGGATTTTTAAAAAAACGTAACTCTTTCCAAATGAATCATTTTCTTGTGATATAATCACTGTTTGTTTGTATGTTGGTTACTAAGATTATGGCAAAAGTTAATGATCGATTTTGTTCTAACTGATTCTAAGATTCCATATTGTCAGAGTAAGCGACCAGTACATTTTGAAAGATCCAAGTCAAACTCAAGTTATCACAAAGCGTTACTAATTAAATGAAAATAACTTTGAAACATATTTAGGTACAGAGTTCAAATTGGTGTCCATATGTATAGTTATGTAGCCATAATTATCGTTTAAAATCTTATAAGGGTTTTCCAGTGAGACTAGTGGCGTACATCTGCAGGCAAGCTGTCCCAGACGTTAAACAATCCCTATAAAATCGGCCTACAACAAATTTGCAATGAGATCTATCCAGACCGATTAGAAAAAAAAAAAAAATACCAGTTCATCCCAAGTTATTCAAGTTAGTTCGGTACACTAAAAACCATAGCGGTCTATGATCAATCTAGAATTTTTATACCGTAACCCAAATTCACTTACCTACCACATAGAATGCAACAATTGTTTTTGGAGTTTTGAGCTCGAGTAGAAAAGTATACGTATTTGTAGACTGTGCTAGAACAAAACAAAAGCATCATTTTGGTGACTTGCATATAGTTTATATTTTAATGCATTTTTAGCATTTGTATCAGTATGTTCTAGAGTTCAAACCTGACAATTTTGATCCCTCGACAATTTTTCTATCTACACCGCAGTTAAAGATCGAGTCCAAGAAGTAGTTCGTGCCAGATCTTCTGGATCCACAAATCTCAACAGGAGCTTGGAAGTGATTGGCAAAACAAA